>NC_057807.1:361281410-361314338 GCF_018294505.1 Triticum aestivum
ATGAGCTTTCCATCGCACAGTACTTCTGTACTATGGCCTCCAAGTCAGCAAAGTGTACTATGTCACGGTGACTTATGGCGTTGAGGATTCCCTTGTCCGAGCAATTTTTGCAAAAGAATGAGATTGGTTCTTCCTCGCGACAGTCCTTAACCTTGTTCATTACAAGGAGGAATCTGGCCCAGAAGTGATGTACTGTCTCTTGGGGCTCTTGTCTGATGTGGGAAAGATTGTTTGTATCTGGGTGGGTGGGTAGATTTAATTCCAAACCCTGACCCGATCTGAGACCGAGGGGCAGAGGAGCTTCAGAGCTTGGCAGCTCGGGCTCTGGGATGTTTCCCAATTTTTCTGGCCCGCTATCCGATTCTAAGTTCGGAGCCTGGGACATGTCCTCCCATAGACGAGTATCCGGCTCGGAGAGCTCGGGAATTCGGACATATTCGTCCTCAAAATAGAGGAAGAACCAATGCATCACTCTTCCACTATCGCTATCTGATGGGTGGCCGGCAGAAAGTTAATCTCCCTTTGGTCAGGTTTAAGCCCAATCCAATCATAGTCCATAGCAACCCCATGAGAGACGATGCGATCCAAGAGCTCGTTCAGGGAGGAGAGCTCCATTGGATCCATCTGTTCGGCAAGTTCCGAGTTGACGTGGAGGCTGTTTTTGATGACCCGAGAAGTCATCATCGGCGCGACGACCAATCGGGCGGTCATGACGAAGCCGCCTAGTCAGAGAGTTTGGCCTAGAGCCAGGGCTCCCCCAGAGGTGATGTTGTCCTTGATAACAAGGTGATCCATCAAGCCTTACCATGATGACGCAGTGGAACTCTCAATGGAAGCACCAATGTCGGTGTCAAAATCGGCGAATCTCGTGTAGGGGGTCCCGAACTATGCATCTAAGGCTAATGGTAACAGGAGGTGGCGGACATGATGTTTGCCCAGGTTCGGGCCCTCTCAATGGAGGTAATACCCTACTTCCTGCTTGATTGATCTTGATGATATGAGTATTACAAGAGTTGATCTACCACGAGATCGTAGAGGCTAAACCCTAGAATCTAGCCTATGATTATGATTGTTGTTGTCCTACAGACTAAACCCTCTGGTTTATATAGACACCGGAGGGGGCTAGGGTTACACGGAGTCGGTTACAGAGAAGGAGATCTACACATCCGAAGCGCCAAGCTTGCCTTCCACGCAAAGGAGAGTCCCACCCGAACACGGGACGAAGTCTTCAATCTTGTGTCTTCATAGTACAACAGTCCAGCCAAAGTATATAGTCCAGCTGTCCGAGGACCCCCTAATCCAGGACTCCCTCAGGGGACTACACACACTATGGGTGAATGACCTAAAGTGAAAAGATGAATTTGCGTGCTGGAGGTAGAGAATGTTGAGGGAGGGTGAGAGGGATGTGGGCATGTGCATGCAAAAGAGAAAGTTAGCGCTGGCTACAAAGATAACAGGATTGTGTGGGTGTAAAAGACGAATAGAGATCATAATTCATTATAAAAAACGAATTCGAATATTTGAAGAATTTATCCTAGTGTTTTAAACCGACGCATGTGTGAATATATATAATGGTGATACACATGGTGTGGTTATGAACATGTTATACTACATATAATATATTTTATTTCTACTCCTATACAAAAACAGAGTTGTTGATGATGGTGTGCCTGCCATCCTACAATATAGGCCGTCCGATTTATATCTGATGGATAGGAAGGAAACTATGGCAACTTTGAAAAAAGATACCCACACCCCTCTCCATATTTGCAAATAAGGCCTCCTCTTGATCATGTTGATGTTCCATGGAACGCATGAGCATCTTGCTAGTACTACATATAATATATAGAACATTGATTATAATTTGGGCTAATGTGTGGCTTTTGCAGCTCAGGGCTAAATACTTGTCATAATGTAGGAGGCGGGGCACTATACTTTGTGTGATAAACACGGTGTACGTATGGAACATGGTTTAGATTATGAATATATTGTTAGTACATCAAATGCACTATTATTTGGAACCAACATCAAGTGTATTCAAAAAATAGAATTCGAGTTCGTATAGTACACATAGTTCATATCTATCTCTATAGTAATCATGTGTTGTGTTATTAAGGTAATACACGAATGATGGTTGAAGCTGGCAACAATCATGATTGTAGATTCTTATTGAAATAGAGAAATGAATTCAAATTCAGTTCAAATTGCAAAGGTAGTATAGACATTTGGAATGCACTAAAATGTTGGTATGAGTAGGTTACATGCATTATACAGCTAGCAAAAAAATTTAATTGGACATAACATGGACTCATACTCCCTCCTTCCATCTATATAGGGCGTTATGCATTTTTAAGCCCGCCTTTGACTGTTGACAAGATTAATAGTACATGACATGCACAATGTGAAAATTATATCATTGAAAGCTCCTTTCACACACGAATTTAACGGTGTGCTTTGTGTAAGTTGCATGTCATATATTATTTCTCTAATATTTGGTCAAAGTTAGCATCGAAAAACGCATTAGGCCCTATATAGATGGAAGGAGGGAGTAGCTTTGAATAGCATTTGTATAGTAAAATGGGGCAAGATTCTCTCTTTGTGTGGTGTGAATAGTTTTATTTTTTTCATTTTTTTTGGTTGAGGGAGGTGCGAATTGATTTGGTATGTACGAGTACAATATTACATGTTAGGCTTGTCCCTAAAATTCAACCCGCGCCTTGTTATATCCCTAAAATTCAGATATTGTGCTCCCAAAACTGGCGCCTTCACAACCCGCATCTTATTATCCCGAAATTACAACGCTTGAGAAAACTCCCTCCAGCTACCAAATCCCGACACGCGAAATCCCCCTTCTAACCCTGAGCGAAAAGGGCCGCTAGTTCAAATTGGTGGGGGTACTTTTGTAACACAGCCTACATTTTGGAGAAGCGCGTCCTAAGTCATGGTTCACCCCCTCCCATCGCCTCCTTTTCGCCATTCGAAATCCCAGGCCTCCATAACCTCTCCGCTCCAGCAGCGAAACCCCACCCACCTCCATCCGCCACCTCACCGCTGCCAAGTCGGAGCCTCTTCCCCAACGATGTCGTCCACTGCAACAGCTCGATGTCCCTCGTCCACCTTCCCGGATGAGGATCCCTCGTCCATCTCGTCGTCCCGCCAGTTCAGTCGCCCCGTCCTCCACCTCCAAGGAGCTGCTCTGACGATCGCCTTGTCTATCGCGGCTGCTCCATCCCTACATCATCGCCTTAACCTGCTCCACTGGACCCGCAGCATCCTCACCGACTCCTCGGACGAAGCCGAGGCCTACTCGGCGCCACCAAAGAGGTTGTACACTCATCGCATCGCACCTTCTCCTTAACTCGACCTCCTGGCGCCGACGGTGCTCCATCCCGCACCCCCATGGAGCGGCTACCTTGAAGCCGATGTCGTGGGCAACATCTCCATGGAGGCTCTCCCCTAGTGCGAGGCCCCTTCTGCGGCGGCGTACATACCAGCCGGATATGCTGCTACTGTTCCGGCACTCGCTCGCTCGCCCAGCTGCTGCTACTTCGGCTCTCGCTCGCGCTGCTACTGCTGCTCCGGCTCTCGCTCGCTCGCTCGCGCTGCTACTGCTGCTGCTCTCTGCCTCGCTCGTGCTACTGCTCTGCTTCGATTTAGCTACACTTCAATCGACTGAATCGACTTTTGGGTCAGTCGATTTTCAGGGGGTGGGGGCTCACCGGAGTTAAGAAAGACCACCCGCAGCGGGGATGGGGCTCGCCGGAGAGGTACCCCACTATCTATCTCAGGGTTCAGGGTGGGGGCGGGGGGCCTAGAGGGTTGGCTGGGGTGGTGAGGCGGTGCTGGGTCCGGCGGTTCGGCCGGTGGTGGCTCGAGGCTCAGGGGTGTGCAGGTTGAAGATGAACTGCAGGCCCTCCCTAAACTACATGTCAAGTGCCTTTCTGCTACCATTGTGTTCAGTTTCGATAATAACATTCAGATTCCACAGTAAATTTCAGTTTCAATAGTTAAGTTCAGAGTCAACAGTATTTACCTCATCTGTTGTAGTCAGGTGGTTTTTGGTGATGTAAGTTTTACATCTATTTTACATAATCTATTGGAGATGCTATTAGAATCCCACTTGAGATTAACGATGTATGTCTTGTGCTGCTTCAACCTTGACGTCTTACGGCTCACCGGAGCTGCTCCAACGACAGAATGATCCATCACAATAGAGCAGTGCCCTGGACACCGTCTACAGATTCCTCAGATCTTCCTCCACACCTCTGACAGCCACCTCTGCCTCAACTTCTTCAGCGACCAACCCAATGATGCTCAGGTCAACACGACTACGGCAAAGAGGTTGTACACTTGTTGCATCACTTATTACTCTACATTCATGTCGATCCATTAGGGCTATTTTGGTTAAACGGAAAAACATAGCAATAGGGAATTTTCCTATGGCACTCTACTATTCAATTATTCATGCATTTTGTTGAAAGGAATTGAGAAAAACATCCACCTGGACCTACTTTTCAAAATCCTATGCATGAAAACAAGACCAAGTGCATTAGTGGCAGAATAACATTCTAACTGTACACGCTTTCATATGGTTTCACTTTATTTTGGCCATGTTTCTTTGCATTCCTATGCTCTTCCAATTCCTGTGAGCCAAACCCAAGTTGACAGAAATCCTGTGTTTATGAATGCTCTGTTTACCATGTGCAATCCTATCCTATTTCAGTGTTTTTCCTGTCACTACATTTTTAGAATCATGCAAGCCAAATGAGCTCTTACAGAATTACTTCAGTTACAGGTAGGTATTGAAGGGAACTTTGTGTGGTTTGTCCTGCTCCTGCCGCGATGTTGTTCACCTCACCTGAGCTGCTCCATCGACAGAAGCATCCACCAAACCAGACATCATGACTCCTGACCGTATTTTGCCGCCTCAGATCTCCTTCTCTGCCGCCGCCACCCACCGCAACGGCATCACCATCATCGACTCAGTAGATGAACCTGAGGAGTACACGGGTCCACAAGAGAGGTCACACTCTTTTGTTTCTGCTTATATTATGCATTGCTTAAAATTAGCTGCTACTTTATCGTCCTGTTCACCTCTTAGACTCCAAGTCAGGTCCAAATTAATGTTCAAACTTGAGTTCTAAATTAGTTGTGGGGCACATATTGAGGCAACGATGAATAGTATCTCTGTTTAATATCTGGTTCACCTAGGGTATGCCTATGTTGTTCATCTTGGGTGGGAAACAAATAGTAAAGCAATCATCATCTGTCTTTTTATTAAATTAATGCAATCATCAGACTACTATCATTATTTTTGGATCCATCCACTGGTTGTTACCATCACTCTAAATTTCAGCATGCTCTCCTTACATAATCGCACCATATTTTTTCCGTATGCATCTCAGATATTGTACACAGTCATGCTGAACATGTAAAGAAAAAGAGAAGAGTTTTGCGCGGCATACAATGTCATGCAGACATCGCTCCATGGCGGGTTCAATGGAAAACCCTACCCCCCTCTCCAGATTGTAATCCAAGGGAAGATATCTGTTCTGAGGCGGATTCAGACGCAGCTGACCACTCCTATTTACCCCCCAAGGTGTTTTCTCTACCTTGGCATGATGATGTTAGTCATATCATGCATATGTTGCCTTGCAATGCCTACTTTTGACATCATATATGTCATCTGATTAGTTTAGACATGTTCTGTAGTGCCACATGTTTAGTTTCTATATCATATATGGGAATTATGCAGTCTCATGTCTTTTAGCCGGCCATAATATATGTGAAATGTGCAATGCCATCCTGTTTAACCAGGCATCACATATTTGAATGATATCTTGCCCATCCTTTTCTTCATTACATTTCCATTTGTCGACAATGTTTGTACATTAAACTACTCTTCCTGTGAATCAGCCATTTGGGTGGGAGATGGAAAAATCTGGAGTGAAAACAGGGCCTTCAGAGCAGACGGTGCTACCTGTCGAAGCAGATCTCTTGTTGGGTCTTGATAGCTCCTCAGAGATGGACTCAGAGACATATGACCAGTCCTATTCCCCCACCGAGGTGTATGCTCTAACTTGGCATAGTTATACTGCTCATATCATGCATATGGTGTCTTGCATTGCATAGTTTAGACATCATATACACAATATTCAACACCATGTTCTTAGTTCAGACATCATATTGAATGCCCTCTATTTAGCATATAAATCACATATGTGAATTAAATCATGCGATCCTGATTACTTAGATAACATCTAGGTGAATTATGTCATGCAATCATGTTTAGTTATTCATCATATCTTTGAATTATGTTATGCTATGCTATCTAGTTTAGATAGACATCATATATGTGAAATTATGTCGTGCTATCCGTTTTAGTTAAACAATATACATGTCAACTATTTCATGCCTTCTTTTTTCCACACTATCTATTGCATCTGTCTCTCATATAATGTTTGTACATTCAACTATGTTTCCTGTTTATCAGTCATTTGAATTGGAGCGGGTGATGCCAATATCTAGCAGAGTAAAAACACGGTCTTCAAATAAAACAGTGCTACCTCTTAGTGGAGATAGCACCCTGGTTGTACATGCACGAGAACCAGCCCTACCACACATAACCCAGACTCTCACAGATTGTACCCCTACTGCGATGGACAGAGAACCAGCTTCACCCAATCTAACCCCAACCCCAGCAGATAGTAACCCAGTTCCTGTTGACACAGCACCATCTCCACCACAGAGCTCCCAAACAAGAGCAGTTAGTAAGGCAGCTCCAGTGCCCAAAGGGCCAGTACTACCACGGCGAACCCCAACTCCACCAATTAGTATGCCTATTCCTTTGGAGGAAGCACAACTTGCCAGTCGTAGTTTAGCATCTATCACATTTGATGTTGTTAAATCCTATGTGCGTATCTTCCCTTCTTCGAAATATTATATTGAAGATGAAGGAAAATGCCAGTTGCAGGTGTTTGTCCAGGAGTTATGTGTAAGTCATATTATTCATTGGAATTACTTTGCTTTGTCCCATACATCCTACCTCCATGATGGTTATAATACAAAAAAATTCCCATTTTTCTCTATAGAGAAGGACCGATTTGGAAACTCAGGATGAGGTAACCTGTGCTAATACCTCTGTTATCTTCAAGAATGCTTGGTTGCAGTATCAGAATTACCTGTACTTCACCAGCAAAGAAACTCATCAAATTCCCGTACGTTCTCCTGAGACACATTTACTGGACGATGACTGGGAATGCCTTGTTCTGTACTGGTCCCGAACCAAGAATGTGGTAAGGTCTATGAGCTCATTTTGTAATTTAAGTACTATGTTCTTGCGTCTTACTGTACTCTGTTCATGTAGAACAAGTGCCTAAACCTTAAGAACAATTGTTCTAATGTAAGATTCCATTGCTATCGTGCATACTACTTTGCTCTTGTATCACTGTATTTACTCATACAAACTTATTTTTAAATCGAAGGATCCAATCGAAACTCCAATGGTACAGCAGGTATGTTCATGCTTATTTCTTTAACATGTTTGCTCCTATCAATAGCTCTGTTGATTTCAATTTCAAGTGTGTATACAGTTGATTTCTCATATCATGCACATTACTAGCATCACAACAGAGCCAATAGTGTTATTGTACATGTAGACCCGTGGTACCCATCTGAAATCTTGTTGTGTCCTGTAGTTTCCCATGCTTTGTATTCTTTCACTACTGCTTTATCTTGAACTGATATGATTTGAACCGTGTCTCTATTTTGATTTGGCAAGACAATGCAGTGACCATAGGACATAGATATATGTTTGTTTGATGCTTTTATTATGTACTAGTACTTGGCAATAGAAAACTTGGTAGTTTAATCCTGTCCACCTTACTAATGAACTGGTTCACCAAAATGAGTTTCATATACTATTATGTGCTAAACCTGTTATGTGTCTGCTTATTTCTTCTTTTAGAATGCTGATGGAATATTGGGGAAGAGTGCCTTATTAAGCAATGGTAAAGGAAGTAATGCAGATAAGATTCAGGATAGTGAGACATCCTTGTTGGTCTCCAACAAAGCTGATTAAACAGCCAAGGAACACTATCATGAAGACAGTGAGACAACCCCAAAGTCCTGTCTTGGTTTAGTGTTCGAGTTACTAGCCACTACCGCTTGCACAAGCTATTCAAACTCATTGTCTGAATCAGTTCAGTTTCTTGAGTCTCAACTATAGGCTGAAAGACATCGATCAGCTGTCCTGCGACAAGAAGCGGAAGGACCGCGGAAGTCCCTAGAGCATTCAGTGCATACTTTCTCGTGCAACAGCAAGCATTGGAGATTTTTTTGCCAAACAAGACAAAGCTAATAAGCTTGCTAAGCTTATTGCCAGCATGGTGGATACCTAGGATAACGTTTCTTGAGCTCTTCTGAAGTTTTTTCAATTATGGACTTGTTTTGCTGCTTCGTTTATTTGCAGTGGTGGCCAATTTTGACGACCAGTGTATGTAATATGCTGCTTTGTTCCCTATATTTGCACTGGTGGCGAACTTTGATGCCCAGTGGATGTAATATGTGTAATAGGGTGTAATAGGCTAGCGTTAGTTGCTTTGTTATTTATTTCCTTATTGTCTTGTTTAGTTGTTTGCTTGTAGTTACTGCAGTTCTTTTTCCGTGTTTTTCTAGTGGCCACAATAACCTATTTTTGGTAACTAGGCCACAATAATCATGACAACACATGGACTATTGTAACCATGGGCCTCCTGCGGGCCGTAGGATCCGTGGTCCTTCTACGGGCCGTAGGATCCATGGGCCGTCTACGGGCCGTAGGATCCATGGACTTTCTACGGGCCGTATGATCCATGGGCCTTCCACGGGCCGTAGGATCCATTGGTCTTCTACGGGCCGTAGGATCCATGGGCCTTCTACAGGGCGTATAATCATTTCGCAAAACATGGGGCATACTATTCGTGGACCATAATGGGCCGTTAATAGGCCGCATTTGATAATGATATGAAAACAACCCAACGGGTTAACGGACCACAAACGGGCCAAATGTAACCACATGCTGAATTTGGACCACAAACGAAATAGGCCAGTAACGAAATGTAACTAACCGAATTCTAGAAATGAGCCCAAGAATAAATGGGCCCTTAGAAGGCCGAAAGTTAACATGGACTGGAAACGGCCGACGGAATAATGGGTCGTTAATGGGTATAAAGCGATACACTGTTCATTATGGGCCAGTTTCATCTCGGTCCTTTAATGGGCCGAGAATTACAGAGGGCCTCATATGGCCCGAAAGACATCATGGGCCATACATGGGCCAGAAGTTACAACAGGCTGGAATCATATTGGACGGCCCAGATGAAGGTACTGGGCTTAATTCCGATAGGCCATAACGGGTCGGGAGTTAGCGGGCCGTAAATGGGCTATATACGAATAGGCCATTAATAGGCTTTCCGTGGGCCGGCCCGTTACCTTTTTACCAAGTCAAACAGGTCGGCCTTTTCACCGGAATGGGCCTCTGTTGGGCCATGCCACGTGTCAACTTATCATAGGCACCTCCTGTCCAATGAGTGGATGACATCTGTCCCAACGGTGAGGCGACACGTGTTTCCTCTGGCCAATGAGAATTTTACACGTGGAAAATCCCTATTGGTCCTGGCTGTTAACGGGTTATCGGATCCAAAACCAGAACCGATAGCTTAACAGCGTCCCGTTATGGTGGATGCCACGTGTCGGTCACCCTTGACGAAAGCACTTCTGTGACGCGCGATTTATCGTCATGGAAGTGGACACTTCCGTGATGATAATTTTGGTAATGTCATGGAACACTTGTACGACAACACATGTATTACTATCTTGATTCTGTCATAAAATCATCATGGATGTACATGCATGATAGAAAACGCGACCTACTGTGACAAACACGTATCATCACGGAAGTGTTTTTTTTGTAGTGCATATTTTTGATTGCATGTGATGTTTATCTTTTATGCATCTTATTTTTCTTACTACGTCGGTAGCATTATAAGATGATCCCTCACTAAATTTCAAGGTATAAGTTTTCTCCCTGAGTATGCATCGTTACTATAGTTCGTCGTGTTGAGACACCACATGATGATGGGGTGTGATAAGCCTACATTCACATACAATGGGTGCAAGCCAGTTTTGCACACGCAGAATACTCGGGTTAAACTTGACGAGCCTAGCATATGCAGATATGGCCTCGGAACACTGGAGACTGAAAGGCCGAGTGTGAATCATATAGTAGATATGATCAACATAGAGATGTTCACCATTGAAAACTACTCCATCTCACGTGATGATCTGACATGGTTTAGTTGATTTGGATCACGTGATCATTTAGATGACTAGAGGGATGTCTATCTAAGTGGGAGTTCTTAAGTAATATGATTAATTAAACTTTAATTTATCATGAACTTGGTCCTGATAGTATTTTGCAAATTGTGTTGTAGATCAGTAGCTCGCGTCATAGCTTCCCTATGTTTTTATAAAGGAAACTAAGTTGAAAGATGATAGTAGCAATGATGCGGATTGGGTCCGTGATCTGAGGTTTATCCTCATTGCTGCACAGAAGAATTATGGCCTTAATGCACCATTAGATGATAGACCTATTGCAAGAGCAGATGCAGACGTTATGAATGTTTGGCTAGCTCAATATGATGACTACTTGATAGTTTAGTGCACCATGCTTTACGGCTTAGAACCGGGACTTCAAAAATGTTTTGAATGCCACAGAGCATATGAGATGTTCCAAGAGCTGAAATTGGTATTTCAGACTCATGTCCGTGTCAAGAGGTATGAGACCTCTAACAAATACTTTGCCTAAAAGATGGAGGAGAATTGCTCAACTAGTGAGCATGTTGTCAGAATGTCTGGATACTACAATCGCTTGAATCAAGTGGGAGTTAATCTTCCAGATAACATAGTGATTGACTGAGTTCTCTAGTCACCATCACCAAGTTACTAGAACTTCATGATGAACTATAGTATGCAAGGGATGACAAAAACGATTCCCGAGCTCTTCGTGATGCTGAAATTGACGAAGTAGAAATCAAGAAAGAGCATCAAGTGTTGATGATTGATAAGATCACTAGTTTAAAGAAAAGGGCAAAGGGATAGAAAGGGAACTTCAAGTAGAAAGGAAATCAAGTTGTCACTCCCGAGAAGATGCCCAAAGCTGGACCCAAGCCTGAAACTGAGTGCTTCTACTTCAAAAGGAAATAGTCACTAGAAGCGGAACTGCCCCAAACATTTGGCGGATAAGAAGGATGGCAAAGTGAACAAAGGTATATTTGATATACAGGTTATCTATGTGTACCTTACTAGTGCTTGTAGTAACCTATGGGTATTTGATACTTGTTTGGTTGCTAAAATTAGTAACTCGAAACAGGAGTTGCAGAACAAAGACTAGTTGAGGATGAAGTGATGATGTATGTTGGAAGTGGTTCCAATATTGATATGATCTTCATCACAGACTCCCTATACTTTCGGGATTAGTGTTGAACCTGAATAAATGTTATTTGGTGTTTGCGTTGAGCATGAATATGATTAGATCATGTTTACTGCAATACAATTATTCATTTAAGATAGAAAATAATTGTTATTCTGTTTACATGAATAAAACCCTCTATGGTCATACACCAAATGTTGATGGTTTATTGAATCTCGATCGTGGTAATACACATATTCATAATATTGATGCCAAAAGATGTAAAGTTGATAATGATAGTGCAACTTATTTGTGGCACTGCCGTTTAGGTCATATTGGTGTAAAGCACATGAAGAAACTCCATGCTGATGGGCTTTTGGAATCACTTGATTATGAATCACTTGGTGCTTGCGAACCGTGCCTTATGGGCAAGACGACTAAAACTCCATTCTCCGAAACAATAGAACGAGCTAATGACTTATTGGAAATAGTACATACCGATGTATGCGGTCCGATGAGTGTTGAGGCTCGTGGGAGGTATCATTATTTTTGACCTTCACAGATGATTTAAGCAGATATGGGTATATCTACTTAACGAAACACAAGTCTGAAACATTTGAAAAGTTCAAAGAATTTCAGAGTGAAGTGGAGAATCATTGTAACAAGAAAATAAAGTTTCTACGATCTGATCGTGGAAGAGAATATGTGAGTTATGAGTTTGGCCTTCATTTAAATTAATGTGGAATAGTTTCACAGCTCACGCAGCTGGAACACCGCAGCGTAATGGTGTGTCCGAACATCGTAACCGTACTTTATTAGATATGGTGCGATCTATGATGTCTCTTATCAATTTACCACTATAGTTTTGGGGTTATGCATTAGAGACAGCTGCATTCACTTTAAATAGGGCACCATCGAAATCCAATGAGACGACGACTTATGAACTATGGTTTGGCAAGAAACCAAAGTTGTCATTTCTTAAAGTTTGGGGCTGCGATGCTTATGTGAAAAAGCTTCAACCTAATAAGTGATGACCCACAAGTGTAGGGGATCTATCGTAGTCCTTTCGATAAGTAAGAGTGTCGAACCCAACGAGGAGCAGAAGGAAATGATAAGCGGTTTTCAGTAAGGTTTTCTCTGCAAGCACTGAAATAGTAGGTGATAGATAGTTTTGTGATAAGATAAATAGTAACAAGCAAAAGTAAATAAAGTAAATAAGGTGCAGCAAAGTGGCCCAATCCTTTATGTAGCAAAGGATAAGCCTGGACAAATTCTAATAATAATGAAGGAGCTCCCGAGGACACATTGGGAATTATCGTCAAGCTAGTTTCATCGCGTTCATAAGGTTCACGTTCGGTACGTTGATAATTTGATATGTGGGTGGATCGACACTTGGGTACTGCCCTAACTTGGACAGGCATCCCACTTATGATTAACCCCTATTGCAAGCATCCGCAACTACATAAAGGAGTATTAAGGTAAACCTAACCACAGCATTAAACACATGGGTCCATATCAACCCCTAACGAAGCAACGCATAAACTAGGGTTTAAGCTTCTGTCACTCTAGCAACCCATCATCTACTTATTACTTCCCTATGACTTCCTCTAGGCCCAAATAATGGTGAAGTGTCATGTAGTCGACGTTCACATAACACCACTAGAGGAGAGACAACATACATCTCATCAAAATATTGAACGAATACCAAATTCACATGACTACTAATAGCAAGACTTCACCCGTGTCCTTAGGAACTAAAGTAACTACTCACAAAGCATAATCATGTTCATAATCAGAGGTGTAATAATATGCATTAAGGATCTGAACATATAATCTTCCACCAAGTAAACCAATAAGTATCAACTACAAGGAGTAATTCACACTACTAGCAACCCACAGGTACCAATTTGTGGTTTTGGATACAAGATTGGATACAAGAGATGAACTAGGGTTTGAGAGGAGATGGTGCTGGTGAAGATGTTGATGGAGATTGACCCCCTCCCGATGAGAGGATCGTTGGTGATGACGTTGGTGATGATTTCCCCCTCCCGGAGGGAAGTGTCCCCGGCAGAACAGCTCTGCCAGAGCCCTAGATGGATTCCGCCAAGGTTCCGCCTTGTGGCGGCGGAGTTTCGTCCCGTAAGCTTGTCCACGAATTTTTCCAGGACAAAACCCTTCATATAGCAGAAGATGGTCGCCGGAAGCCCACCAGGGGGCCCAGGAGATAGGGGGGCGCCCTATAGGGGGGGGGGCCTATTTCTTCCGCTCATAAATTCTCAATAAATCCAAAAAGTGGTTTTGTGGAGTTTCAACACTTCTAGAGTTGTGCAGAATAGGTTTCCAACGTTTGCTCCTTTTTCAGCCAGAATTCCAGCTGTTGGCATTCCCCCTCTTCATGGTAAACCTTGTAAAATAAGAGAGAATAGCCATAAGTATTGAGATATAATGTGTAAGAAGAGCCCATAATGCAATAAATATTGATATAAAAGCATGATGCAAAATGGACGTATCAATAAGCTCGAACCCAAATCGGAGAAGTGCGTCTTCATAGGATACCCAAAGGAAATTTTTGGGTACACCTTCCATCACAGATCTGAATGCAAGATATTCGTTGCTAAGAATGGATCCTTTCTAGAGAAGGAGTTTCTCTCGAAAGAAGTGAGTGGGAGGAAAGTAGAGCTTGATGAGGTAATTGTACCTTCTCCCGAATTGGAAAGTAGTTCATCACATAAATCAGTTCCAGTGATTCCTACAACAATTAGTGCGGAAGCTAATGATGATGATCATGAAACTTCAGATCAAGTTACTACAGAACCTCGTAAGTCTTCCAGAGTATGGCCCACCCTAGAGTGGTATGTTAATCCTATTCTAGAAGTCGTGTTACTAGACCATGATGAACCTATGAACTATGAGGAAGCGATGATGGGCCCAGATTCTGCAAAATGGCTTGAGGCCATGAAATCTAATATGGGATCCATGTATGAGAACAAAGTATGGACTTTGGTGGACTTGCCCGATGCTCGGCAAGCCATAGAAAATAAATGGATCTTCAAGAGGAAGACAGACGCTGATAGTAGTGTTACTATCTACAAAGCTCGACTTGTCGCAAAAGGTTTTCGACAAGTTCAAGGTGTTGACTACAATGAGATTTTCTCAACTGTAGTGATGCTTAAATCCGTCCAAATCATGTTAGAAATTGCCATATTTTATGAAATCTGGCAAATGGATGTCAAAACCGCATTCCTTAAATGGATATTCCTTAAAGAAGAGTTGTATATAATGCAACAAGAAGGTTTTGTCGATCTTAAAGGTATTAACAAGGTGTGCAAGCTCCAGCAATCCATCTATGGACTGTGCAAGCATCTCGGAGTTGGAATATACACTTTGATGAGTTGATCAAAGCATATAGTTTCATACAGACTTGCGGTGAAGCTTGTATTTACAAGAAAGTGAGTGGGAGCACTACAGCCTTTTTGATAAGTGTATGTGAATGGCATATTGTTGATCGGAAATGATGTAGAATTTTCTGGAAAGCATAAAGGAGAGTTTGAAAGGAGATTTTCAATGAAAGCCCTCGGTGAAGCTTATTATATATTGGGTATCAAGATCTATAGAGATAGAACAAGACGCTTGATAAGATTTTTTTTTAGTGAGTACATACCTTGACAAGATTTTGACAGAGTTCAAAATGGATCAGTCCAAGAAGGAGTTCTTGCCAACATTACAATATGTTAAGTTGAGTAAGACTCAAATCCCGACCACGGCAGAAGATAGAAAGAGAATGAAAGTCATTCCCTACGCCTCAGTCATAGGTTCTATAAAGTATGCCATGCTATGTACCATTCCCTATGAGTTTGGCAAGTGGGTACGATAGTGATCCAGGAGTGGATAATTGTATAGCGGTAAAAATTATCCTTAGCTACCTAAGAGGACTAAGGAAGTATTTCTCGGTTATGGAGGTGATAAAGAGTTTTTTTGTAAAGAGTTACATCGATGTAAGCTTTACACCAATCCAGATGACTCTGAGTCTCAATCTGGATACATATTGAAGGTGGGAGCAATTAGCTACAGTAGCTCCATGTAGAGCATTGTAGACATAGAAAATTTTCAAAATACATACGGCTCTAAATTTAGCAGACTCGTTGACAAAAATTCTCTAATAAGCAAGACATGATCACGCCTTAGTATTCTTTGGGTGTTAATCACATAGCGATGTGAACTAAATTATTGACTGTGGTAAACCCTTTGGTTGTTGGTCACATGGCGATGTGAATTATGGGTGTTAATCACATACAGATGTGAACTATTAGTGTTAAATCACATGGTGATGTGATCTAGATTATTGACTCTAGTGCAAGTGGGAGACTGAAGGAAATATGCCCTAGAGGCAATAATAAAGTTATTATTTATTTCATAATTTAATGATAAATGTTTATTATTCATGCTAGAATTGTATTAACCGGAAACTTAGTACATGTGTGAATACATAGACAAAACATAGTGTCCCTAGTATGCCTCTACTTGACTAGCTCGTTAATCAAAGATGGTTATGTTTCCTAACCATAGACATGTGTTGTCATTTGATGAATAGGATCACATCATAAGGAGAATGATGAGATGGACATGACCCATCCGTTAGCTTAGTGATAACCCACAAGTATAGGGGATCGCAACAGTTTTCGAGGGTAGAGTATTCAACCCAAATTTATTGATTCGACACAAGGGGAGCCAAAGAATATTCTCAAGTATTAGCAGTTGAGTTGTCAATTCAACCACACCTGGATAACTTAGTATCTGCAGCAAAGTATTTAGTAGCAAAGTAGTATGGAAGTAACGGTAACAGTAACAAAATTAACAGTAGTAGTTTTTAATAATTGTAAAAGTAGCAACGGTAAAGTAACTAAGCAAAGAGTAGTATGTGAAAAGCTCGTAGGCATTGGATCAGTGATGGATAATTATGTCGGATGTGATTCCTCATGTAATAGTTATAACAAAGGGTGACACAGAACTAGCTCCAGTTCATCAATGTAATGTAGGCATGTATTCCGAATATAGTCATGCGTGCTTATGGAAAAGAACTTGCATGACATCTTTTGTCCTACCCTCCCATGGCAGCGGGGTCCTATTGGAAACTAAGGGATATTAAGGCATCCTTTTAATAGAGTGCCAGACCAAAGCATTAACGCTTACTGAATACATGAACTCCTCAAACTACGGTCATCACCGATAAGTATCCCGATTATTGTCACTTCAGGATTAACGGATCATAACACATAATAGGTGACTATACACTTGCAAGATACGATCAAGAACTCACATATATTCATGAAACATAATAGGTTCAGATATGAAATCATGGCACTCGAGCCCTAATGACAAGCATTAAGCATAGCAAAGTCTTAGCAACATCAATCTCAGAACATAGTGGATACTAGGGATCAAACCCTAACAAAACTAACTCGATTACATGGTAAATCTCATCCAACCCATAACTGTCTAGCAAGCCTATGATCGAATTAGTCACGCACGGCGGTGAGCATCACGAAATTGGTGATGGAGGATCGTTGATGATGACGAGGGTGACGGACTCCCCTCTTTGGAGCCCCTAACGGACACCAGATCAGCCCTCCCAAGAGAGTTTAGGGCTTGGCGGCGGCTCCGTATCGTAAAGTGCAATGAATCCTTCTCTCCTATTTTTTTCTCCCCGAACATGAATATATGGAGTTGGAGTTAAGGTCGGTGGAGCTTCAGGGGAGCCATGAGGCAGGGGGCGCGCCCTAGGGGGCGCGCCTTCCACCCTCGTGGACAGGGTGTGGGCCCCTATTGCTAATTCTTTCGCTAGTATTTTTTATTAATTCCAAAAAGTTGCTCTGTGGATTTTCAGGTCATTCCGAGAACTTTTATTTCTGCACAAAAATAACACCATGGCAGTTTTGCTGAATACAGCTTCAGTCCGGGTTAGTTCCATTCAAATCATGCAAGTTAGAGTCCAAAATAAGGGCAAAAGTGTTTGGAAAAGTAGATACGATGGAGACGTATCAACTCCCCCAAGCTTAAACCTTTGCTTGTCCTCAATCAATTCAGTTGATAAACTGAAAGTGATAAAGAAAAACTTTTACAAACTCGGTTTGCTCTTGTTGTTGCAAATATGTAAAGCCAAAATTCAAGTTTTCAACAAAGATTATGAACTAACTATATTCACAATAACACTTAGGTCTCATGTTTACTCATATCAATGGCATAATCAACTAGCGAGCAATAATAATAAAACTCAGATGACAACACTTTCTCAAAACAATCATAATATGATATAACAAGATGATATCTCGCTAGCCCTTTCTGAGACTGCAAAACAGAAATGCAGAGCACCTTTGAAGATCAAGGACTGACTAAACATTGTAATTCATGGTAAAAGAGATCTAGTCATAGTCATACCCAATATAAATAAATAGTAATTTATGCAAATGACAGTGGTGCTCTCCAGCGGGTGCTTTTTAATCAGAGGGTGATGACTCAACATAAAAGTAAATAGATAGGCCCTTCGCAGAGGGAAGCAGGGATCTGTACAGGTACCAGAGCTCGATTTTGAAATAGAGATAAATAATATTTTGGGTGGCATACTTTCATTGTCAACATAACAACCAAGAGATCTCGATATCTTCCATGCTACACACATTAGAGGCGGTTCCCAAATAGAATGGTAAAGTTTATACTCCCCCACCACGAACAATCATCAATCCATGGCTTGCTCGAAACAACGGGTGCCTCCAACTAACAACAATCCTGGGGGAGTTTTGTTTGCAATTATTTTGATTTGATTTAAGCATGGGACCGGGCATCCCGATGACCAGCCATTTTCTCGTGAATGAGGAGCGGAGTACACTCCTCTTGAGAATAACCCGCCTAGCATGGAAGATATAGACAGCCCTAGTTGATACATGAGTTGTTCGAGCATACAAAACAGAATTTCATTTGAAGGTTTAGAGTTTGGCACATACAAATTTACTTGGAACGGCAGGTAGATACCACATATAGGAAGGTATGGTGGACTCATATGGAATAACTTTGGGGTTTATGGAGTTTGGATGCACAAGCACTATTCCCGCATAGTACAAGTGAAGGCTAGAAAGAGACTGGGAAGCGACCAACCAGAGAGCGACAACAGTCATGAACATGCATTAAAATTAATCAACACCGAGTGCAAGCATGAGTAGGATATAATCCACCATGAACATAAATATCGTGAAGGCTATGTTGATTTTGTTTTAACTACATGTGTGAACATGTGCCAAGGCAAGTCACTCGAATCATTCAAAGGAGGATACCACCCTATCATACCACATCACAACCATTTTAATAGCATGTTGGCACGCAAAGTAAACCATTATAAACTCCTAGCTAATTAAGCATGGCATAAACAACTATAATCTCTAATTGTCATTACAAACATGTTTATTCATAATAGGCTGAATCAGGAACGATGAACTAATCATATTTACAAAAATAAGATAGGTCGAGTTCTTACCAACTTCTCTCATCTCAATCAGTCCATCATATATCGTCATTATTGCCTTTCACTTGAACGACGGAACGGTGTGGATAATAACAATAATGCATATAATGCATATAAGAGCCATTCACTTGCACGTGCATTGGACTAAGCTGGAATCTGCAAGCATTCAATTCAAAGGAGAGGACAAGGTAATATGGGCTCATGGTTAAATCAACAATAATGCATATAAGAGCCACTCAACATTTTCATTATGGTCTTCTCCACTCGACCCCCAAAGAAAAGAAAAATAAATAAAACTATTTACACGGGAAAGCTCCCAACAAGCAAAAGAAGAACGAGAAATCTTTTTGGGTTTTCTTTTAATTACTACTACAAGTATGGAAAGTAAACTAACTTTTTTTTGGTTTTCTTAAGGTTATTCAAACACACAAGAAGAATGCGAGAAAAAGAAAATAAACTAGCATGGGATAGTACAATCAAAAAGTATGAGCATCGACAACTAGCATGACTGTGTGAACATGAATGTAATGTTGGTGAGAAATACGTACTCCCCCAAGCTTAGGCTTTTGGCCTAAGTTGGTCTATGCCCATGGATCTGAGCTAGTCTCTCCGGTGTACTGAGAAGTGTCCTCTGAGTGCCACTGCCTGGCGATCTCCTCCGGGTCCCACTAATAAAAGGACAGTCGATAAGGGTCAAGTGGTGGTTCCGGCTCAGGCTCTGGAGCTGATGTCTGGCCCCGAGGGTTCAGATCTGAAATCATGGCACTCGGGCCCTAGAGACAAGCATTAAGCATAGCAAAGTCATAGCAACATTAATCTCAGAACATAGTGGATAATAGGGATCAAACCCTAACAAAACTAACTCGATTACATGGTAAATCTCATCCAACCCATCACCGTCCAGCAAGCCTATTATGGAATTACTCACGCACGACGGTGAGCATCATGAAATTGGTGATGGAGGATGGTTCATGATGACGACGGCGACGGATTCTCATCTCCGAAGCCCTGAACGGACTCCAGATCAGCCCTCCCAAGAGAGTTTAGGGCTTGGTGGTGGCTTTGTATCGTAAAACGCGATGAATCCTTCTCTCCTATTTCTTTCTCCTCGAACATGAGTATATGGAGTTGGAGTTGAGGTTGGTGGAGCTTTAGGAGGCCCACGAGACAGGGGGCACGACCTAGGGGGGCATGCCCTCCACCCTAATTGACAGGGTGTGGGGCCCCTAGTGTTGATTCTTTCACCTGTATTTTTTATTAATTCCAAAAAGTTGCTCCATGGATTTTCAAGTCATTCCTAGGACTTTTATTTCTGCACAAAAATAACACCATGGCAGTTCTGCTGAAAACAGAGTCAGTCCGGGTTAGTTCCATCAAATCATGCAAGTTAGAGTCCAAAACAAGGGCAAAAGTATTTGGAAAAGTAGATAGGATGGAGACGTATCACTTAGCATTATGATCGTTACAGTTTCATTGCAACTGCTTTCTTCATTACTTATACATGTTCCTCAGACTATGAGATTATGCAACTCCCGAATACCAGAGGAACACCCTGTGTGCTATCAAACGTCACAACATAACTGAGTGATTATAAAGATGCTCTACAGGTGTCTCCGAAGGTGTTTGTTGGGTTGGCATAGATCAAGATTGGAATTCGTCACTCCCTGTAACAGAGAGGTATCTCTGGGCCCCCTCGGTAATGCTCATCACTATAAGCCTTGCAAATAATGTGATTAATGAGTTAGTTGCGGGATGAAGCATTCCGGAACGAGTAAAGAGACTTGTCGGTAACGAGATTGAACTAGGTATGATGATACAACGATCGAATATCGGGCAAGTAACATACCGATGACAAAGGAACAACGTATGTTGTTATGCGGTTTCATATAAAGATCTTCGTAGAATATGTAGGAGCCAATATGAGCATCCAAGTTCCGCTATTGGTTATTGCTCATAGATGTGTGTAAGTGCATCTAGTGCCACCCCTAGTTGGTTTTGGAGTATTGACGACAAACCTGGTTGAGGGACTAATGTGTTTGTGAGAATTGCAGGATAACACAGGTAGTAGTCCCTCATTGATTCGGTTTACCTACCGAAGATGACCCCTAAAAATGTGTGAAGACATTGAAGACAATTGTGGTCTGCGAAGCTATTCACGTTGAAGACTATGACATCAGAAGACATTGATGAAGACTATGGAGCGCGAAGACTTAGTTGTTTCGTTGTTTCCTTTTCTTCTTTGTTGAGTCATAGGAACCACCGCACTGTTAAGTGGGGTCCCAGTGAACAAAGTCAGAGTGACTAATGTGATGCTCAACCAAATCCTATGTCTACGAGCGAAGACAATGAGAGCAAATCTTATCCAGAGTCGGATGAGTCAGCTTTAATTGTAGCCCAAGTCAAGCTGCCGCGCGTGTTTGAAATCTAACCGTTGGAACACGTGTCATGTCCTTAGTGACCCAGGGTCATTTCAGACAAATCAGGTCGAGTTGCCCTATGGCTATAAATAGCCCACCCCCTACAACATAAATTGGTGGCTGCTCAGAGTTAGTGCACGGCTTTTGTCGTTTGAGAGCAACCCACCTCCGAAGCTTTTGAGAGAGAATCTTTGCGAGGACAAAGCCCAAACCACCCAGAGCCCAAAGACTGTTTGGCATCACTGAAGTCTTTCTGTCCGCGGGATCTGAAGACTTGTTGCACTTGAGGCCTGTGAATCCTCCAGCCGGTTAGGCATCATGTTCTGAGCATCCAAGGGTCATTGTGGATTGCCGGTGAACGAAGGCTATGAAGGTTTGGAAGTCTACCTTGAAGACTTACCAGAGTGATTGGGCGGGGACTAGGCGTCCTTAGCTCAAGGGGAATAAGGTGAAGACGCAGTCTTCTGAGTTGAATCTCAGCCTCCCTAACTAGACGTACAGTTGTCACAGCAACTGGAACTGGTCGAACAAATCTCTGTCTCCTCCAAGCTACTAGTTCTATCTCTCACTTCTCATTACTTACAGTTTGTATTTGTGAAGTCATTGCCTGCTTGCATTATCTGTTTGACTTCACTGTGTGACTACTTGGTCTGATTGGCTTCATACTATCTTCCATCTTGATCCTTGCTACCTAGCTGCTGATAGTCTTCGTGCTTTCACTTCATTGAATATTTGACTATGGCTTGGCTAGTGTAGTCTACCTTCTGCTGCATACAAATAGTGTCATTTCTATTGTTTGTCTTTGAAACTCCCATGTTTTGAAGACTTTCATAAAAATCGCCTATTCACCCCCCCCCTCTAGTCGATAACTAGCCCTTTCAATTTGTATAAGAGCAAGGTACTCCCTTGTTCTGTGTGATTCGGTTTAACCACCTGAAGTTTTAGCTAATCGACTGCAGGGATAATCAAAGTCTCCGCTATGTGCCCCCTCTTTGATGGCAGTTAATATCCCTACTGGAAGAATAAGATGCGCCTGCATCTTGAAGCCATTGATGTCGATCTGTGGTATGTCGTCAAGAATGGCGTTCCCAAGACTGGTGAAGGTGTCACTCCTGCTGATGTCAAGAAGTTTGTTCAACTAGACTCTACCGCCAAGAACATCATTTGTGGTCATCTGACCGAAGGACAGTATGGACATGTGAGTGCTCTGGAAACCTCAAAACTAGTCTTGGACTGGCTGTCCAAGGTCAATGAAGGCATCTCAACTCAGTGAGATCAAAGGATTAGTGTCCTCCGCAACCTCTTCAACCGCTTCAAACGACACGACAATGAGAACGTCCAGCTCACATTTGATCGCCTCACTGATATCACAAATGAGCTCCAAGCACTTGGCGCCACTGAGATCAAGAAGCATGAGATAGTCAAGACACTACTGAGATCACTTGACAGCTCATTTGACACCTTGGCCTTGATGATACAAGAACGCCCTGACTTCAAGACTCTTGATCCGTTTGACCTACTTGAGAGGCTCAACACACATGACTTTCAGCTATCTGAGAAACGATATGTCTACCGCTTTGAAGGCAAAGGTTGTTTCCTCATCTGAAGAAGAATCTGACTACAGTTCCGGTGATCCTGAAGACATTGGAAAGGATCTTGCTATGCTTGTGAAGAAGTTCTAGAAATTCACCAAGAAGAAAGGCTTCATAAAATATTCACGATCTAGCTCAAGAAATGATGAAGCTTCCACCCATGACAGCAAGAAGAGAACCTGTCACAAGTGCAAGAAACCTGGTCACTACATCTCTGAGTGTCCACGGTCGTACAATGAGAAGAAGAAGTATGATTCTGATGACAAGAAGAAGAAAAAATCCTCAAAGTCTTCTTCCAAGTCTTCATCCCACAATAAGAGCTCATCTGGCAAGGCTCTTGCTTTTGTTGGCAAGGAGATGGATTCAGAGGAGGAGTCTGCTTCTGAGGAGGCGAAGGTGGAGTCTGAGGAAGAGTCCGACTCTGGAGTTGCGAGTGTGGCTCTAGCTATAGCCTACGTTGCCAAGTCCATCTTCAACACTAAAGATAATGGCTCCGTCACCAACACTGATGATAATGACAAGGACAACTTGGCTCCCACCTACTGCTTCATGGCATGTGGTGCCAAGGTAAACTCACGCGATGCTTACTTTCAAACATCAAGTGAAGATGACTCTGATGGTGAATCCGAACCTAGTTACAAAACACTTGCTAAAATTGAAACTGAACAACAGAAAGCTATGGAACATATTCAAAAACTGTTAGACAAAAGCGATGACCTGTTGGACGCGGAAATGACCAAGTCTCAGTCCTTAATTGAAGACATAAAAGATCTTCATGTTAAGTACCAGGAACTTGAAGGTCGACATGAATCGCTCTCAACTTCTCATGAAAAACTTTCCTATGATTATCTTCAAAGGAAGCAGGAACTTGGGAAATTGAGATCGGCTCATGAAGATCTTCAAAAGGAGAACGAGTCACTTCGCGCTCAAT
The DNA here is from genome assembly GCF_018294505.1 of Triticum aestivum. Classification (NCBI taxonomy): domain Eukaryota; kingdom Viridiplantae; phylum Streptophyta; class Magnoliopsida; order Poales; family Poaceae; genus Triticum; species Triticum aestivum. The sequence continues at coordinate 361,305,313 of NC_057807.1, forward strand.
AGATCAGTCCCACTCAGGAAGGATTTGAACCACCATGTTTAAAATGCATTGAGCGGGATAACGCTGCCTCTGTTGCTGAATGTTCTACTACTATCCCTGTTGCAATATCTTCGACTGCTAATGTGGTAACTAACCCCTCTGCTGAGGACACCACTACTATTGCTGACGAGAATGCTAGGTTGAAGACACTGCTTGAGACACGGATGTACAAAAGTCTCAAAGGGCATCATACATTATGTGATGTCCTCAAAAAGCAGATTCTGAACCGAACCCCTAGGAAAGAGGGTGTTGGGTTCGAGAGGAAAATGAATGTTGATGGGTCTTACTAGAAGCCTGAGTAGTACCCCAAAACCACATGGATTGCTGCAAAGGAACCTTCGGTAGATCCATCCACCTTATCTGGTTTCACTTGTGCTAACCCTATTATCATTGATGAATCCTTTGATGCAAACTATAAACTATTCAAGAATCAGAATGGCGAAGTGTTTGCCAGGTATATTGGTACTAACTGCAGGAATGGGCCACCTATGAAGAAGATATGGGTACCCAAAGGCTGTCTTGAGAATCTTCCAGTGAATGTGATCATGACACCACATGTGAAGAAGAGAAACCCCAAACCAAAGGCTTCATATGGTCCAAAAGCGTCATACAGACCGAGGACTCATCTGAGTCACCCTAACGTTAATGTTTTGCAGGGAAATCATACTCAAACCCATGAATATGAGCGTGTTTCATCAAACCGCTATGTTCAGAGAACTAAAAACATTTCTGCTTATTCCTATGAGTATTATTCACCTCCTGCAAGGCTATTTACTAGGGCTCCTGTAAGTGCATCTAGTGCCACCCCTAGTTGGTTTTGGAGTATTGACGACAAACCTGGTTGAGGGACTAATGTGTTTGTGAGAATTGCAGGATAACACAGGTAGTAGTCCCTCATTGATTCGGTTTACCTACCGGAGATGACCCTTAAAAATGTGTGAAGACATTGAAGACAATGGTGGTCTGTGATGATATTCACATTGAAGACTATGACATGAGAAGACATTGAGTGAAGACTATGGAACACGAAGACTTAGTTGTTTCGTTGTTTCCTTTTCTTCTTTGTTGAGTCATAGGAACCACCGCACTGTTAAGTGGGGTCCCAGTGAACAAAGTCAGAGTGACTGATGTGATGCTCAACCAAATCCTATGTCTTCGAGCGAAGTCAATGAGAGCAAATCTTATCCAGAGTCGGATAAGTCAACTTTACTTGTAGCCCAAGTCAAGCTGCCACGTGTGTTTGAAATCTGAACGTTGTGACACGTGTCAGTTCCTTAGTGACCCAAGGTCATTTCGGACAAATCAGGTCGGGTTGCCCTGTGGCTATAAATAGCCCACCCCCTACACCATAAATTGGTGACTGCTCAGAGTTAGATACGGCTTTTGACGTTTGAGAGCAACCCACCTATGAAGCCTTTGAGAGAGAGAATCCTTGCAAGGACAAAGCCCAAACCACCCAGAGCCCAGAGTGCATTTGGCATCACTGAAGTCTTTCTTTCCGCGTGATCTGAAGACTTGTTACACTTGAGGACTGTAAATCCTCCAGCCGGTTAGGCGTCACGTTCTGAGCATCCAAGAGTCATTGTGGATTACCGGTGAACGAAGTCTGTGAAGGTTTGGAAGTCTACCTTGAAGACTTAACAGAGTGATTGGGCGGGGACTAGGTGTCCTTACCTCAAGGGGAATAAGGTGAAGATGCGGTCTTCTGAGTTAAATCTCAGCCTCCCTAACCAGGCGTACAGTTGTCACAGCAACTGGAACTGGTCGAACAAACCACTGTCTCCCTGAAGCTACTAGTTCTATCTCTCACTTCTCTTACTTATCGTTTGTCTTCATGAAGTCTTTACCTGATTGTATAATCGGTTTGACTTCACTGTTTGACTGCTTGTGCCGATTGGCTTCATACTATCTTCCACCCTGATCCTTACTACCTAGGTGTTGATAGTCTTCGTGCTTTCACTTCATTGAATACTTGACTATGGCTTGTCTAGTGTAGTCTACCTTCCGCTGCATACGAATAGTGTTGTTTCTCCTGGTTGTCTTCGAAACTCCCATGTTTTGAAGACTTTCATAAAAATTGTCTATTCGCCGGAGATCTGATCCATCTGGCTATGGACGATCGCATGCATGCGCCTGTAACAGTCGTCGGCTGCCCGCGAGAAATTTTCCCAGGCCGCCGCGGAGCGGCGGGACATCTCTGCTGCATTCGCGACACGGCGGGACATGTCTGCTACTTCCGCAGCGCGGCCGGACCAGTCTAATGCATCAACGGCACGGCGGGACCTCTATGCTGCTTCAGCGGCGTGGTGGGACCTCTGTGCTGCTACTTCCACGCGGCGGGACATGTCAACTGCTTTCGCAACGAGGCCGGACATCTCTCGTGCTTACGCATCCATACTCTCCTCTCCCTGGTGGAAATCTCTCGACCCAGAACTCACGCCGGCCATGGCAGACACAAGGGAAGGATGCTGAATGACTTGAGGAGGAATGTGCAGTCATCTTGGCATACTAGTATTTATAGCCGAGTACTAATATGCTCCTAAGTGGGATTTAGGTTGTGATCGGTGTGAACAGGTTTGCAATTCAATATAGCATGGAGTAATTTGGAATGTGACGAGACGCAAGCTCGAAATTTATTGACGGTTCTAGTTTCGAAGTGCGGATAATTTCAAAGCACTATTCCCGGATGGCGTTACGTGGGCACGTGTTCTTAGCCGTGGTGTACTTTTTCTACTGTGTACGTGCAATAACTGGCACCGTCGTATACATATCTTACGGTTAATGGGGCGTTCGACAGGAATAGCCGCATGGTGAGCTATAGGCTAGTCTTTTTTAGACCCATTAAACCTATCTCTCGGGACTTCTCGCATGCACCATCGTGCCACCCACAAAAACTTGTACTCTGAGTTTAGTACATTATACGGGAAGAGAAGAGGCGCACGCACGCACTCGTCCTCTCACACACGCGTCTGTTTTTTATCGAAAAGGAGGAGGATGACCCCCGGCTTCTGCATCTGGGAGTCACACACGCATCTGTAGCTACGAATTGTAGTGTTCTCAACCATCTGACTGGCTCTATCATGGATGTACCTATATACTAAAACATGTCTAGATATTCTATATTTTGACAAATGGAAGGCAAGTATTGTGGAACGGAGGGAGTGCTTGTCATCAAAATGGATAAAAAGGGACGTATCTAAACCTAAAATACGTCTACATACATCTCCTTTTATCTAGTACTTCTTACCCAAAGGAACTTTATATCCAACAGACACAAAATATCCGTTCGACTGTTGGAAATTACTGATATGATGTCGAAGTAATTGCTACATCACCACCAAAACCCACCATTTATTAAGCTAAAGTAGACCGAGGTAATTCCTATATTAGCATATTACTAAGAGAAATAGAAGGCACTGTAGAAACATTTAGGACATGAGCTTGTCAATCTGAATGTGGAGGAACTGTGAAGAAGGTCAGCTCCTGCACGTCGACATCGCTGGGATCCTTGCTGCTTGTCACCTCCATTTCCACCTTGACGGCGTCGGTCGTGCCTTTGGGCTCCCCCGGCGGGCCGTTCGCCCACAGCTTGGTCACGTAGTGCGGCAGTGGGGACGCCCCCGCTCTGATGCAGACCACCAACACGGCGATAGGCACGCCGATGTCGAGAATGCCACCGACCAAGAAAAACACGCGGCCGTCCTCCTCCGCGAACAACAAGAGCCGTGGCTCCAACAGTGGCACTTGCAGCTGGAGCACCTTGCCGTACTGGATCATGTGCACGGGCATGGGATGCGCGTTGCTGATGTGGTGGTAAAGCACTGGCGGCGGGCCTTCCTAGACGCAGACGGGCACGGGGCATTTGTAGGGCGCGAGCGGACACACGCTCTGGTGATCGGCGAGCTTGTGGTAAGTGACGTAGAGCCCACATCCTTCGTGCGGGCACACCACCCTCAGCGACGAAATGACGGCTTCCACCGCCGTGCTCTGCACGTCGAAGCCACTGCCGCGCTCGCACTTCTGGCACTGCTGCTGGTTCCCAGGGCACTCGACGCGGCAGTCCGTGCAGGCCAGGTGCCCTCCCTTGCACTGCAGAAATCAATCGAACAACACATCAATCAAGAAACCTGCACCTTGCTCAATCAGTCAAACGGACGAGGTGTATTCGAACCGCATACACTGGAGGCGTCAAGGGGCGGAGGCACAAGGGGCAGTGAAGCACGGTGAGGTCCATGGAGACCTTAGTGAGCTCCCTCATCGGTTCCTGTTTCGTCTGCATGATCTCGCCCTCCTCGTGCACAACCATCTCTCGCTTGGGTCGGGGCATTACAAAGCTTTACCGTCACATATTTTATACTCTGCGCATAACTCTCCTCCCGCATACCACGGAAGGCAGTAGTTTGAGTTTTTTGGACAAATTTTCCCCTGCGCATGAGTAAGCTGCATAAATATCGACAGTAAATGCGCATGCAATGGTTGGCTGGTCCTCCTTCCTTTTCGCTTGAGTTGGCTTCCCCAGGCGGTCAAGCCGCATCTAGCGCTGCATGTGTTTGCCTGTAGCCATTTTCTGCTTTGGAAACTGGCGCGATTAATGGGGGCATAACTAATTGAGCCGGGGCACAGATGGAAACCAACGCGAGCGCGAAGACTAATCTGAGAAAAACAAGAAAAAGTTATACGCAAAGTAAAAGGAATCAGAGGGAGTACTACTTGAAGGTGCATTAAATCAACACATGCAAGTATCAAAAGAAGAGTCACGGCATGCATGTATGCGTTGTAATTAATGCATCGGTAACCGCAAATTATTGAAATATATCGAGTGTAGTGCTTTGATGTGTCGCGTCAACTCGTACATCAATGAGAAGTTTGATTATCCTCTCCCTCGCGGACTTAACTGCACCTGCCTTTGGCTGTATGATAGGTTGGCCACCCACCTGTCGGGCCCACATGTCATACACGCAAAGGCAGGAGCGTCCCTCCCTCGCCCATGAGCGTGGTGGCTGGCAAGACTAGGAGAAGCTTTCGCTACACGCTCTCCCTTCCGCACACTATGGACATGCAGCAGTTCAATCAGTGTCAGATGGCCATAAGCATACTGTAGTACTCCTCTGGTGCAGTAGTACTCCATCATTGTTCGACTTCCCGAAGAGGCAAAGAGCCAAGCGCAGCCCGAACGCTCGTGTGGCAGTTTCATGTGTAGAGTAGTCTAGGATAGCGTGTACCATGCCTGTAAGCTTAAAATCGTTCGGGTCGGCTCCATGCTATGTGGTCGTCTCGAAGTTTTTTTAAAAAAATAAAATAGTCTTCTGGCCCTACCTATCACCCTGGTGATTGTAGTTTGCACGCTCATCTGGTCCAGACAGGAATATATATTTTAATTTGTTTTTTTCGAAAAGGGGGGACTCCCCGGCCTCTGCATCAGAACAATGCATATGGCCACATATATTTTAATTTGTGGTGGGTAAATGTTAGAGGTTGTAGCAAATATATTGTACACTGTGGGTCTTTCTGCCAAGTTTAGAGGCAAGCATGTGGGGCCAGTGCTATGATGTGTCGCGTCAACTCATACAACGAGGAGAAGCTTGATTTTACTACATGCCTTCTCCCTCGCCCATGCACGTAGTTGCTCGCAAACGAGGATAGGCTTTTGCTTAGTAGTACTTCTACAACAAGCTATCCATCCCGCTCGCGGTGGACGGACATGCAGCAGTGGATTCGACACTATAGAAGCAGTAGTAGTAACATCATTGTTCGTCTTCTCGAAGAGGCGAAGAGCCAAGCGCAAACTGAATGTTGCATGAGACAAAATTGCTATATGAGCCCACTATTGTACTACAACTACTTGCTAGTATAGCCCTGCAAAACAGAAAGGAGTATTTGCCCTTCTAGAGATTTCAACAAGTGACTAAACTACACCGAGACGGAGTACATATGGAGCAAAATGAGTGAATCTTCACTGTAAATAAATACGTACTAATTCTATCGTTTTCCTCTCCGAGGTGCACAATATTGAGTGTACTGACTAGTCTCTTTTTGACACGCATTTTAGGTTTTTTTTTGACATAGTACAGAGGCAAGCGCTCATATACACACGCATACACTCACCCCTATGAACGCACACACGCATGGCACTATCTTCTTGAAATTTATGAGGTCACCATAGGCACCTCGTCGTCGACGGGTCTATAGGTGCTTGAATGCCAAGTAGGGAGAGGGTTGCGGTTCCCAAGACATTGAACGGTCAATGATGCATCCTCAATTACATGGAGAGGGAATTAATTGGTGAAGCAGAATAGAGCCAGCACGATGTGAATGCAACAGAGTTTGGACTCTCATATAATAAAGGCGCCCACCACTCCAATCCATCTACTCCCAAGTCTCTGCGCAACACTACTCACTCCAATCCAAGACCAAGTGACCAGAAGCCACAAGCACCTATGGAGGCGATGGACGCGAGCGGTAGTCGGCTGTGCCAAATCATCCAAGGCGATGGCCTGCGGCCCTGCACCGCGCAGCGTTTCCAGACGGTGCTGGCGACCGCAGGCATCGTATCCCTCGCCGACACTAGCTTCGCCTCTCGCATGGACGACATGATGGTCCACTCCATCCGCAAGTTCACCACCGTCAAGAAGCGCGCAGACGACCTTGCCGTACTGCTCCAGCCCGCGCGCCCAGGCTCCTCATTGCCTGCCACCCGCATCGGCCTCCATGGTGACGAACTCCTTCAAGCAATGGTGGCCCTGCAGGTGCCGGAGGTCGCGATGAAGAATGTGCACCTAGAGGCCACGCTCGCCTTGCAGCGCCTCTCCATGCAAGAAACTGTCGACCTACACATCCACGTCTACGAGGAAATCGTCTACATAGGCCACTACAAGGCAAGCAAGGACAGAAAGACGTTGGCCTTCTTCCAGCGGCTGGAATCTTTGGACGCCATTGTTCAGAAGCACGTCGACCTGGCCACGAAAGCCGCTGTTACTTAGGCACCGTTCGGTGGGCCGGCGCCCTGAGTCGAGGAGGTGGACGTCGTCGATGGATGCATCTCTTCTTCTTGCCTCCTGTAACCAGCAATGCATCGCCTCGTGGCCTTAATGTTTTATTAGTATAGTACTCCCTCTGTTCCCAAATATAAGTCTTTCTAAAGATTCCAGCAAGTGACTACTACATACAGAGCAAAATGAGTGAATCTACACTCTAAACTATGTCTATGTACATCTGTATGATGTATTCCATTTGAAATAGTTTCTAAAAAGGCTTATATTTATGAACGGAGGGAGTATTGGCATTTTTATTCCAGTCGTAATGTTTTCACTGTGAGGTGGGGCCGCAGTTGAGCAAACCCACCCCGCCCACCGGGCGTCGGCCGAGTTTAGAATTAGAAGAGAGAAACGAGGGAGGAGAGCTAGCTATAGCACGGACGCTGTTGTCAGATGGGACTCGTGTTTATAGAATAGGAGTACTGAGCACTCGTGCCTCTCTTTTTTTTTGTTGGAAAAATTAGTCGTATGTCTAGTACCATTAGTTGGGTGCGTGCGACCTATAACTGTCATCACTTTAGGTCTTCTTTTCGAACCGCGGCTATGCTTCACGGTACATATTTTTTCACGCATTTATCCTCCTATATGTACTCCTAGGCTATTTCCACGTGCTCCCATTCGCCGACATGTGGGACATAGAGCATCTGGGTCGTAGTGGATGCACGACTCGGAGCATATGCCGGGGTACTTTACATTTCAGACCTCACAAATTACATGAAAACCCCCCGCAGAAGAATAAATAAATGAATGAATTACTACAGGAAACCGGATTATTTTCATGGAAACCGGAGCACGTTCACTAAATTTTGGACATAACACGTTTATAAAAAATGACCGGACCTAAACCAGTCTAAGGGCCTCTTTGATTTTTCCCGCAAAAAAAGGGCCTCTTTGATTCGCAGGATACTGAAAACACAGGAATGGGGAAAGTATGATCGCGATGAACCAAGATGAGGAGAAATCTAACTCAGTTAGAGGTTAGAGTTAGATTCTAACCTTGAACTAACTCTAAACCAAAGAGGTGTATGGATGGCAGGGTTAGATTGACAATAAATGCTCTATCTCGATCATTTGACTACTTTGGACCCTATTTCCTGCCGGATTTGTGGCTGGCTCTTCTGTGGCCTCCTCCTGCTCACAATTGACATAAATGAACCATCTATACAAATCAAGCATGCAAAACATGATAATTTTTACTTTGTCCATACAAATGAGATATCCCACTTAAAAATACAAGTCGTCAATCAAGCTTCACAAAATAAAAAACACTTCATGAAACAAAGAATGAGCTAACTCATCACGGAAGTCATTCGCGATAGGGAGGGAGCCCGGAGCCCCTCACGCACCGAGGGAGGAGCTCGCCATCGTCGCTCTGGAGGAAGGCTCTATAGAGCCCAAGCCCCGGGAACCCCTCCGACTCTGGCCCTTGCGAGTTGAGGTCGACACTGGCATGGGTAGCAGGGCCGCTTGCCGCCGACTGGGAACTTAATCTTTGGGCCTCTGGAAATAATGCAAATGCAAGCCTGTAACTAAAATACCTAGAAAGGTGAACTGAATCTTTGGGCCTCTAGAAATAATGCAAGCCTGAAACTGAAATACCTAGAAAGGTGAACTGAATCTTTGGGCCTCTAGAAATAATGCAAGCCTGAAAGTGAAATACCTAGAAAGGTGAACTGAATCTTTGGGCCTCTAGAAATAATGTAAGCCTGAAACTGAAGTACCTAGAACACTACTAGGAAAAGGGCTATAGATGGAATTGACACTAATGGCGCACCAGACATGTGGTGCGCCATTACTATATACTAATGGCGCACCATGTGTTGATACGCCATTAGTGTCCAAATACTAATGGCGCACCACATCCACGGTGCGCCATTAGTAAAAATATTTTTTTTAAAATTTTGTTCAAAACTACTAATGGCGCACCGTGGGAGTGGTGCGCCATTACTAGTT
>NC_057807.1:361315036-361315705 GCF_018294505.1 Triticum aestivum
CCCCCCCTGGATCGCCTTTTCAGTTTTAAAAAAAATAAAAGAAAATGATGAAAATGTCAAAAAAATAAAAGAAACTAAGTTTCCCATGTGATATGTGGCCTAGTTATTGGGAAAATTTGCAAATATGAATTTTGACTTCATTTGCAAAATCTCGCGAGAATTTGTAAAAATGGGCATAACTTTTGCATACTAACTCGGATGAAAAAGTTTTTTATATGAAAAATCATCTACACGAAAAGTTACATCCAAATTTAACGGGGGGTACCCCGTTAAACATTTTCAAAATCCTCAAAAACCTAACAGAAAAAAAGATACGGGGCTTTTAAGATCTGGAGAGGCAAAAAAATTCAAACTTACTAATGGCGCACCTGCCCATGGTGCGCCATTAGTATCTTCCCTCCTTCAAAATTCAAAATAAGTCAAAAAAATTAAAAAAAAATACTAATGGCGCACCTGCCCATGGTGCGCCATTAGTATCTTCCCGCCTTCAAAATTCAAAATAAATAAAATAAATAAATAAAATTACTAATGGCGCACCTGCCCGCGGTGCGCCATTAGTATGCCGTATATATGGATGGTCGTGGTCCTCTCCTCCTTATCTCTTCATTCCACCTCTCCTACACTCCATCTCCTCCTCTCCTCCACTCCATCTTCCCTTCTATCCTCCCT
>NC_057807.1:361316025-361372989 GCF_018294505.1 Triticum aestivum
TCCTCCTCCCTCCTCTCTGGTGAGCTGCTCCTCCCTCCTCTCCTCCCATCCCCTCATGGTTTCTCCTTCCTCCTCTCCGATGCTCCGGTGAACTCCTCTCCAGCGACCTCCTCCTCCTCCTCTCCAGCGATGTAGGCGAGCGCCTCTCCGGTGACCTCCTCCTCCTCCTCTCCGGCGAACTCCTCTCCGGCAAAAGACCACGGCAAAAGAACGTACAAGATCCAAAAATAGGAACAAAATTTGAAATAATGTCGTGCCAAAAAACAAGCAAAAAAACAAGCAAAAAATGGGCAAAAAATCACGATCCAGATCTAGATTCAAAATGGCGCATCACTAATGGCGCATCACTAAATAGTGCGCCATTAGTATGCCGAAGTTACTAATGGCGCATCCCGTTGTCGTGCGCCATTAGTATGCCAAAGCACCTGGGTATACATGGCCCCTGGGTGGCATACTAATGGCGCACCGTGGCCTATACTAATGGCGCACCAGTGGTGCGCCATTAGTACTGGTGCACCATTAGTATACCAGAAACTAATGGCGCACCAGTGGTGCGCCATTAGTAAAAATTACTAATGGCGTGCTAGTAATGGCGCACCAGTGATGCGCCATTAATGGCCAAATTAGGTGCGCCATTAGTAGCGATTTTTCTAGTAGTGGAAAGGTGAACTGAATCTTTGGGCCTCTAGAAATAATGCAAGCCTAAAATTAAAATACCTAGAAAGGTGAACTGATTCTTTGGGCCTCTAGAAATAATGCAAGCTTGAAATTGAAATACCTAGAAAGGTGACATGAATGGGCCTCTTGAAAGATTTATTACGTCCTCAAGCAGCATCAAACAATTCCATGCGTGCACTACAAATCTATACCAAGTTTGATCAAGATCTACTTTTCCAAATCATAATTAGCGCTAGAGCAAGCAAGATCAATGATATGGCCGTGAACAGAGAAGGAACGAACAAACTCACCCCTCTCGCGACCTCCCTAGTAGATGCGCCATCGCTGCGCACGACAGAGGGAGAAAAACGACTGGTGAAGGGGGAGTGGGGCGACCTTCGAAGGCCGGAGGGAGAGGGCGGCCGGAGTAGGGCGGCGGAAGCCGGAAGGAGAGGGTGGCCGGAGGAGAGAGAGGGCGAGTGGTGCTTGGGCGGGCGGCCCGATGGGGAACAGAGAGGAATCGTGCGAGAGGGGGGAGCAATCTGGTGCGGGAAGGGGAGATTTTTTTAGTTCTCTTTTAGTGGGCCCGAGGATAACTAACCCAATTAGAACCTCTCCACCGGGCTAGTTTTTTTAGCTGGGTTAGAGCAAACTAGCTCAAACTAACCCCTCTTGTTTCGATAATTTGAGGTTATTTCAACCCAAACTAGCTCTAACTCAGGGATCCAAACAAAGAAGAGTGTTACTGTACATGCTACAGTGTGGACCGTAGCAGATTGTTTTTTATGGCCATATCACCACATTGTTTTCTACTGCTGGTTCACTGGGCTACCGTGGTTCGCACTGCTGGTTCACTGGGCTGCCGTGGTTCGCACTCCTCCGACCTGAGTAGTACATAGTATAGTACTAGTATATACCGCATCATTCTTTGCCCCTTCTTACTACTCTGACATGTGGGAGAGCCAGCATCCGTGTCGACGTGTCATGCACCAGATTAGAGCGCGGAACGGAAGGGGGGCATCACCCCGGTCGGAGCGCCAGTAATTCATGACTATAGTGAGTGGTCATATCACAAGTCTTTCCAGCAGTAACGCGTCGTCAAATCGCACAGCCCCACTCGCTCACCCTCCTCGCCTCTCTGTCAAACCGCCTACCCGAAAACTGTCACGCGTACTGCCCGGGAAAAGCCACGCCCTCAACTTTTAACAACGCGAAAATAGTTTGAGCTTGTTCGTTCTATATAAATACAGTACTTACTGTATGTTTATTCACCCATGGGGTTGTTCAATGAATGGAGGGGTGGGGAGCACAAGTGAACAATACTGTAGTACTACTAGTAGTAAGTAGGAGTCGTACAGTAGTCACCCTAAATAGAGAGTTTCTTTTCTTTAATGCCACGTACACAAATTGAAACGCTTGTTGTGGAGAAAAAAAAGATAATCACTCCACTATATATGGATGCAGGGGCCTAAGCGCTTGCTTTACTAGGGTTTCTCTCTTCATTCTCTCATCCTCTCCAGATATAAACAAGACAGCGGTAGCGACATTTTCTCTCTGCTCACCGCTGGTCACAGATCCGGCCAGATCCCTTCGGCCGGTGTGTGTAGAGGACTAAAAGGTGCATCGTTCACTCGGTCATCGCCGCCGAGGGAGGAAACCCACAGCTTCCGGAGGGGCCCGATCCTCTGCCCGTGCCATTCTCTTCGACATAGCGCCAGCTCGGGAGGTCCTCCGACCCTTCTTCCTCCCTGTTGTATTGTTCGCAGATCCAACCTGCCGCCGCCGACATCCCGGCGACCCTCGGGTATAAGTTCTTCGAAAGCGGCCTTGCTCTACTGCCCCAGCTCCCCACGTGTCTGCATGTGCATCTTTTTCTACTCCCATCAGCTCTTCCAAAGCCACCTAAATTTTTAGTATTATTAGAGGTAAAGCTACTTCATGCATTCGAATCTAGGGCTTTGTTCAACAACGAAGAAAGGGGGGAAAGTTGTAGCATGAATCTAGGACTTAATTTAAAGAGGAAATATAATATGGTGAAAGTAGTAGAGACCGGATACCCAACCAGTCTCTTGGTTGAAAAGGGAAATAATGGGAAAACGCAGTACAAACTTGATAAGGAATAGATCTATTATTGGTTGAAAAAAGGATAGAAAGTGGCGGCTGGTGGACAAGTGAACAGAGTATGTCCAGGATTAGATTTGCTGCCATCACATAGTAAAAGGTATCTAGGATTAGATTTGCTGCCCTCACATAGTAACAGGTCTCAGGATTAGATTTGCTGCCCTCACATAGTAAAAGGTCTCGGGATTAGATTTGCTGCCCTCACATAGTAAAAGGTCTCCAGGATTAGATTTGTTGCGCTCACATAGTAAAATGTCTCCAGGATTAGATTTGCTGCCCTCACATAGTAAAAGGTCTCCAGGATTAGATTTGCTGCCCTCACATAGTACAAGGTCTCTAGGATTAGGTTTGCTGCCCTAACATAGCATGAACAAACTCGGCATCACCACTTTATGCCTCCTTGTAGGTACATTGTGCTGATGCGTCCACTGTCGCATGTCCTTATACCAACATTTTGCTGTTGTTAATGTAAGGGCACATGATCACACTGTTACCTTAGGGACATGTCTAGCCAGTGTTATTGTTAATCTAATGCCTCTAGTGATAAGATGCAATTAAACTGTGTTACAAATGGCACTCATGCTATTTTCCCCAGTATGATAAGTAAGTGGCTCCTTTACGCTGCAAAGTGTCCTAGTGTCCCCATGGTCCCATGCCCTTAAACCAACTCTTTAGCTGCTGTTGATTTATTGTGTCTGGTAAACAAGCAATGCCACCATTAAAGTAATCCCATATTTGAGGAATCTCATTGTTGATCGTAATGCGTCTGGTAACATGAAGCATTGCTGACATTTTAAAATTTCTACTGTCCTTGTGTGATTGCCATGAACATAAGTAATATGCTTCTTTTCATTTTGCATATGTTTTGTATATTCTTATTGACCAACACCTGTTTACTTTCTATCTTTTTGTGAAGATAGGGATATCCATTTCACCATGTTGCTATTGTGACCTTTTGGTGAACTGCACAAAACACTTTTTTTTGAATGAGTGTCTTGTGCAGTTCAACTAAAATGTCACGTGGGCAACATCTCTCAATTTTGGTGGAACTGCACAAAATGGTGATTGGAGTTTCCAAAATCTCCGTCAAGTTCTGCCGGTAATCTCGTGCAACATTTTATTAGCCTTTGCAAGATGGAGCCGTCACTATCACCACAATGGCACTTTATTTTAGTGGAACTGCACAAAAGGATAAGAAAATTATAGTTGCACCTTACATGAGCTGGACAGCCAACCTTAATGTTCCTCAATTTTAGTGCAACTACTAAAGAAGAACCTGCCAGCTCACAAGAGCAAGTACTTCTTGCTAGCTGAATGATGCAATCTTTGCTTCATTTTAGGTGAACTACAGAAAAAGGCGCATGAATTGAATCATGGAACTCCATGCAGACCTCATCCAAGTAGAGTTGGAGGTTGAGTTCAAGGAGGCCGTTATTAAAGCGAAATCATGCTCTCCTGTCTCCTTGTTTGTGTTGTGCAAACATGCTGTGCAAACAGGAATACTCAACTAAAGATGTTGTGACGGTCAAGAGCATTCGCCAAGTTCTTCGATTGTCTGACATGGCTAGCCAAGATGGATTTAATCTTGATATTCACTTTATCAAAAGGCTCTAATGGGTTGGTTCTGAATCTTGCAAGCTGGGAATCAGTGAGATGTGTAGGCATCTTTGTTATACTTATTATTTGAATCTTATTTGTTGGTTCTGAATCTTGCAAGCTGGGAATCAATGAGATGTGTAGGCATCTTTGTTGTACTTATTACTTGGATCTTGTTTGTTGGTTCTGAATCTTGCAAGCTAGGAAACACGGCATGATGATGCAGAGGACAACAACCATAACAAATAGTTCAAACTTGGTAGTATTATCTTTGTGAAAGTGCGACAAATGTGTTGATCGTGTGCGTCCTGAGAATAATAATTCTAATTGTTGTGCATGTTGATCCAGTGGCACTGATAGAACAAGCGAATGCATTGCTTGTTTTAAGTATAAATTTCTATTAAAGCTAATTAAATTTAAGTAAAGTGACCACTAACTCCTGTTATTACAGTACCAATATAGACCCGCTCGTGAACCGACGTGTGGCCGGAGTAGGTTTCTTAATGGAGGCGTTTCAATGCACCAAGGGTGCATCTTCTGCCGGGCGTGCAGCGGACGAGGGAGGGGTAGTAAATGTTGTCGCCTGTACACACTCAGCTTACTGTTGAATCCAGTTCCCCAAGAGCTGAAAAACGAACTGCTGCCGCCGCCTACACACTCATTCACTCAAAGGGACTCCAATGGCGATCTGAGGGGTGAGCCTGCTAGATATGGACTTCAGCAAGGAGTTCCCCTTTGAGTTTGCCATTCAGTCCTATGGCTGCACCAAGTTGAATGTGATGTACACCAACGATACAGACTCGGTGAAGCTCTGCCTTGCCTCAGTCCTATGGCTGCACCAGGTTCTGGAGCATTCGCCCGTTTCATCGGCAGCGCCGATTGCACCTTCGCTACGGTGGAGAGAAGGAAGAACGCGACGATTCGGCCATCT
Organism: Triticum aestivum; assembly: GCF_018294505.1. Lineage (NCBI taxonomy): Eukaryota > Viridiplantae > Streptophyta > Magnoliopsida > Poales > Poaceae > Triticum > Triticum aestivum. The sequence goes on from NC_057807.1 coordinate 361,321,331, forward strand.
GGTGCAACAAGCTTGTCGACATCCAGAAGCAATAAAAGATCATCAGCAATGGGCAGGAGAAGGACTCCGTGGTTGACCTCGCTGAGACCATCATCGACCCCTCATACGCCAACATGAAAGAAGACGACCTGAACACGTGGGAGGTAACTCTGAATCTAGCCTACATAACCTACGCGGCCAAGGACGCATACGCATGCTACGACATGTACAGGCAGATCTTGGACATAAGGGCGTGTCTGCTTCCCGTAACCAACGAGTACACGGACAGCCGCAGCGTCATGATCAAGCGTGCCAGGAAGGTCTAGATGTTGTACTTTATCTGTTTATAAGCACATTTATCATCTGAGTGTTTCATGCATTAGCCTATGTGTCGTAATTATCTGTTTTGTCCGAAATATTTCTTTTAAGAACCCATTAACTTGATTGCTTTTTTAGTGGCTATTTGCTTATGTATGTAAACTAGTTCACTTGTCCGTAAAAAAACTAGTTCATTCGGCTGCCGTGCTTTGAATCTCCTTCCTCCCAACATATTCCCCTCCTCAGGTGGACCCAGCAGGTCTCTGAATTTTCTCCCACTTTCTTTTTCGATGTAAACTGAGTTTTCTCCCAGTACTTTCCCCTAGAACCAACTCAACTGTCCCACGTCTAGCCTAAAAAATAATAATACCCCACATACTATTAACTCATCAAATTAAAATGATATTTTATTTCGTAAGTTGAAAGTTCTTACAAAATAATAATAATTATTATTATTTATATATAACTTGGCAAGTTAACTCCTAGTGATTGCGTACATAAGCTTGCAAAGATTTTGCTGGCGTGCAATCATGTGTTTATGTTTTTATAACATTTCTCCGTCTAGCCCAACATGATATTTTCACCGAGTCCAGCAAGTCCGCGGATTTCGAGAAAATGCAAATGGGATTTAAACGGGCTGCATAGATGCTACATCATTGTTTCACCCAGCCCACCAAATGGACTAAAAAAACAAATGGACTGGCTGACATGTGGGCCAGTAGGTTGAAGCCTAAGAAGGCGTTGGATTTACATCCAGCGACCGGAATTCTTCTTCAATCTCTCATCTTCTTCCCCCAGCGCTGCCGGAACCGCCTGCTCCAGCCTTCGACGTCCAGCGGCGTTGTTTTGCGCTCCTCAGCAAAATGCTACCCCGCCGATGGCCAGGCCATCCCTCCACTCCGCACCTCTTGTTATTCTCTGCCGAGTGTAGGCCCACCCTGCACTAGAACCAGTCAAGTTTCCCACTCCTCTCCGTCTGCGACTCCACTACCGCGTCTTCCCCATCTCCGGGTCGTTCCAGTCTGGGACCTCGCCGTCCTCCACCGCCTTGGTGCGCTCGGCGCGGCATGGTCAACATACGAGAGTCATCAGAAGATGACTGTATGTGGAGAGCCTGACGTGGGAAGGGCTTCTGTATTTCACGAAAAAATGTTCCCCCCACTGACAGGACGGACCCACCAGCTATATCTTCGCACGCAAGGAAGTGGACCCAACAATGGGAACAAGAGTGCTCAAATTTTTCCCGAACACCCCAGCACTCGTGGCATGGGGGCTGAAGCCGACGACTTGCCATCTCACAGCTTTGATAAACAGCCGCACAGAAGGTAATATTTTAAATTAACAAGCGTTGCTTAGCGCATATGAACTAAGTTTTCAGCGCACAGGATAACAAAATGCGAGTCTACTCAAATATTACATCTTTGGAGCACTCACCTGCAATAGTGCGGGCACCCTTCAGCACAGTCTTATAATACATCTCGGGAGTACGATACTCCTTGCCCAGCGGTGGTGCGTCCAACACAAGCTTCTCAGCATCCAGTTTGCCCTAGTGCACCTTTGCGCGGGCAAGGGCCCGATGGGCACCTTCAATACAGGCGGAGTGCTTGATGACTTCAACCCATGGACACGCATCCACCAGCCGCCACACCAGGCCGAAGTAGCTCCCACGCATGGCCTCCTTCGGCCACAGCCGAACTATGAGGCCCTTCATGGCCTGTTCGGCCATCTTGTGGAGCTCGACCAGCTGCTTCAGCTGGTCGCTAAGGGGCACCGGATGTCCGGCCTCAGCATACTGAGACCAAAAGACCTTCTCTGTCGAGCTCCCCTCTTCGGCCCGGTAGAACACGACAGCATCGGACACGCTGCGAGGAAGATCTGCGAACGCTCCTGGAGAGCTCCGAATTCGGGTAAGTAACAGGTAATTAACACTCACATGCTTACTTTGCATGAAAAATGCCTTACCCGCTGCTATTTTCTTCAACGCCTCGATTTCTTGGAAGGCCTTGTAGGCTTCGGTCTTAGCGACTTTGGCACTCTCAAGAGCCGATGCAAGCTCAGACTCTCGAGTCTTCGAGTCATGCTCCAAGCTCTCATGTTTTTCCACGAGATCCTGGAGCTCTTGTTGTACCTCCGCCACCCGCGCCTCCTGCTTCTCTCGCTCGGTGCGCTCCGCGGCCGCATTACGTTCGGCCGCAGACACCGCCTCCTTCAGGGTCGCCACCTCGTTAGTGGCCCCTGCAATACCCACGTTATCCTTGTCATTCTTCTTGCAACCAAAATCCTTTTCTGTAAGGTACAACTTTAATAAGGTGTTACTCACCTTCCTTGTCCTCGAGCTACTTCTTGGCACGGCCGAGCTCATTCTCGGACCGCTCGAGGCTTTGCTTCAAAGTATTGACCTCCGCAGTCAGTGCGGCAGAGGTCAGCAGCGCAGCCTGGAATCCCATATTGCCATATTTTTTATGACTCTTGCGTATATCTTTTTAGATCCTCAGTCCGGCTTTTCTTTCCAAACACCGAACCAAGCATCAGGGGCTACTGTCTATGCGGTACTATTTTACATATATCAAAATTCTTACCTCAAAGCCTGTTAGAAGGCTGCTGCAGGCTTCGGTCAGCCCGCTCTTGGCGAGCTGAACCTTCTGAATCACCGCACTCATAATAGTACGGTGTTCCTCTTTGATGGAGGCGCCATTGAGCGCCTCCAGCAAGCTATCCGGCGCCTCCGGTTGGACGGAGGCTGCCGGCGTCACGGTCTTGCCCTTCTTACGAAGGGGCCGCCCGCCGGACTCCGGAGCCACTATGGGTTCCGCGGCCGAGTCCGGTGCAAAGTCCAGGAGGTTGTCCTACGACACCTCCGGGGCCTCCTCCTCCTGGTAGGTCCCTTCCCGGGATCCCACCTCGGCATCATTCGTGTCACGGGGGAGGAGGCGGTCGGAAGAGAATCCATATTCGACGCACCTAAGGACCCGCTCGACGAAGCGGGAAGATCATCCTTGGGCGGACTGCAGGGTTGTATGTGGCATTAGAAAGACATTGTGTGGCAAAAAAGAAAAACCATGAAGTTATTCGGGAGGTCGGATACTTACGATCTTGCCAGGGGCTTGGCCCTTGGAGGCCAGTCCTCTTCGTCACCACTGGTGTTGGCAGAGCAGTTCGGGGAAAGAGTTTTTCCCTCCTTGGACCCTTCGGCCTCCCTCATTGGGGAGGCCTTCCATTTCCTCCCACCCCCCGCTGGGGGGAGAGGCTTTCTTCTTCTTCTCCTCACCTTTGTGAGAGGAGTCGGCCTCGGAGTCGTCATCCGATAACACCTGAAAATGGGAACTCTTTCGAGTGCCCGTGGCCTTCTTCTTGGCCTTCTTCTCCGGCACCACATGGGGTGCCGGAGCCAGCAGCCCCATTAGGCGGGCGTCGGCTGGGTCCTCTGGCAATGGGGCCGGACAGATAGTTTGTTCGGCCTTCGTCAGCCAGTCCTGTTAAAGGAAAGGGAGTTTAGATCCCGCATAGAGTCAAACTATGGAAAACAAACATCCCGTAAAGGACAAAATCGCTTACCTCGTCAGCCGGACGCTGCGAGCTGAATCCGCGATCTTCGGTAGCGGATGCGGGAGCCTCGGCGCCCTTGAACAGCACCTTCCAGACATCTTCATACATAGTGTCGAAGAGCCCGCTCAAAGTCTGGTGCTGCGCCGGATCGAACTCCCACATGTTGAAGCCCCGTTGTCGGTGTCAAAACCGGCGGATCTCGGGTAGGGGGTCCCAAACTGTGCGTCTAGGCAGATGGTAACAGGAGACGAGGGACACGATGTTTTACCCAGGTTCGGGCCCTCTTGATGGAGGTAAAACCCTACGTCCTGCTTGATTAATATTGATGATGTGTGTTACAAGAGTAGATCTACCACGAGATCAAGGAGGCTAAACTCTAGAAGCTAGCCTATGGTATGATTGTTGTTCGTCCTATGGACTAAAGCCATCCGGTTTATATAGACACCGGAGAGGGCTAGGGTTACACAAAGTCGGTTACAATGGTAGGAGATCTACATATCCGCATCGCCAAGCTTGCCTTCCACGCCAAGGAAAGTCCCATCCGGACACGGGACGAAGTCTTCAATCTTGTATCTTCATAGTCTTGGAGTCCGGCCGATGATGATAGTTCGGCTATCCGGACACCCCCTAGTCCGGGACTCCCTCAGTAGCCCCCGAACCAGGCTTCAATGACGACGAGCCCGGCGCATATGTTGTCTTCGACGTTGCAAGGCGGGTTCTCCTTCAAACTTTATGTTCCTGTCAAATAGTGTCCGGCTTCCTCATAAATGTTGCGCTCCTTGGCTTCTACGCCCAATAATGGCCTTCTTCCACGTGTCGTATGAATGCGAAAAGCTAGGGTATTTTTACATTTCTCCCCCCATTTGTGCGAACGAGCCGCCTATAAGAGAGGTGAGGATCTAGATCCAACTCACACCATCCTCCTTCCGCAAGTACTCATCGAAGCGCCTCTCACAAAAATCCATTCTATCATGGACAGTCGACGCGGCTCCTCTTCTCGCGCTCCCAGCCCTAAGCCAGGAGATTGGGGGAGATGCTCAGTTCCACACAGCGAGCTAGTGGCGCTCCAAACAGAGGGATATCTTCCCCCAGCCTTCATGGTTCCGGTTCGGGCCGGACTGGCCACCTTCCGGGGTGGAAAGCAGGCGGAGAGCGTTCCCAACCCCTCCAAAGGGGAGCGGGTATGCTTCGTCCCTTATTTAATAAGGGGACTTGGATTTCCCATACATCCGTTTCTCTGGGGTTCCTGGAGTTCTACGGACTCCAGCTTCACCACCTTACACCTGCCTCCATTTTGCACATCGCGGGCTTTGTAGCTCTTTGCGAGCTGTTCTTGGGTATCGAGCCCCATTTTGCACTGTGGAAGAGATTGTTTTGCCTCGTACCCCGTTCTCACGAGGGGTCGATATATCAAGTGGGCGGAGCCGAAATATGGCGCATCGCCGGGACCGGATATCCATCCGGTACCCCGAAGAAGGCGTCCGAAGATTGGCCTTCGGAATGGTTCTATATGGAGGACGCTCCTCTGCCGGACCCAGTTCGGATCGGCCTCCCGGAGTTCAGCAATGCCCCCTTGAAGAAACGCTTGAGTTGGCGCCCACGGAGCCCTCAACGGGAGGATGATGGGAGCATCCATTATTTGATGGGCAGGATCAGGTTACTGGCCCACTCCAGATTTACCATGATTGGAATCATGGCCACGTGCATTATGCGAGGGGTGCAGCCGCTCCAATATATGGGCCACCCCATGTGGGACTTCAACGGGGAGAACGACGCCATCCGTCATGGCCGCAAGGGACCAGGACCGGCCGCGGATCTGGTGAAGATCCTGTCCGGCTTGTACAAGGGGGAGAAGGAGGACTTTCTCCAGACGAGCCCATTGAATGGGTTCTCCATGAATAACCCTCGGAGCTGGGTAAGCGAACGTGTATTCATTCGGCTCGTGCTTTCGAAGTTAAATGCCTTACTTTATGATTTTGATGCAGGAACTGCGTCGGGATGTGGAGGGCATACACAGTCCGGCTCCACAACCCGAGGATCCGGGAAGATCCCTTGATCCGGCTTCCGAAGAGGATCCGGACATAAAGGTGGATTTAATTGAAGGGGTGTTCCACCAGCTCAGCATAGATAATGCTTTGGTCGCCATTATGGCTGACTACCCTGGTTTGTGTCCGGCTTCCCAGGTGAGTACGACCGAAGTTCTGACACCGTTGCTTTGTTAATGCTTATTTCTAACCACCGTGCACCAATGGTGCTCGGCAGGCGATGCCTTCACGGCAGGAAGCCGAGCTTGCGGCGACCGACCAAACGAGGTCAGTTCGGCCCAGGAGGCGGAAGAGGAGTGCGGCGCGAATTGAAACGTCGCCGCAAAGGTATGGCGCACCATTGTCCTTTAAGGGAAAAACTCCTGGGAGGCATATTAATGTTCATGATTCTTCCAGGAGAAAAAGCGCTCGCTGGACTGAGTCCGGAGAGGGTGCCCACCAAGCCTCCGCCAGCCAGGCTCCAACGCCTGGTCCGGAAGGGGAGGCTAGCGCAAGGCGCGAGCCGGACGCTCCTCCAACGGAGGATGCCGACAGGTTGTCCGCCACCAGGTCTGAGGTGGAGAGTGCCATGAATCATAGGCGCCGTCGGACAATTCTTCGTGACGCGTGTTTCTCCCCTAAGGTGTTAAATGCCTTTAATGCGGGAGACGCGCACCTCCGTGCTGCTCAAGATGGTTTAACCAAAGCCACGGAGCAGTATGTAAAGGACATACGGGTGAGGAATTTTAATGGCTATATATGCCAGTAGCCCCCGAGACTTAAAATAGTTAAACTAACTGATTTAAGGATCGTTTGTTATGCAGGATCTTACTGAGAAGAATACCCACTTGTCTCAGGAGCTTCAAGAGTGCAAGGCCCAACTTGAGGCCGCACTAGCCGCTGCCGGGGGAGCCACGGAGACCCCCTCTAGTAATTCATACTTTTGAAAAGAGAAGTAGTTAACAAAATGCAGCGTGTGTGTATAGTCTGACAATAATATTGCAGAGAGCGTCGGACTAGGTCCGGACAAGCAATAGCTACCGCGCCAGTTGAAGCCCGGCGAGAGGGTGCTTACGAAGGTGCAGCAGGAGAGGAACAAACTCCAAGATGCCCACACCCAGCTTGGAGAAGAGCTAAAAGGTGTTCGGGCCCAGCTGTCTGGCTCCTTGAAGGAGAATCAGCGGCTTCGTCGTGACATCTATAGTAAGTGCTTGAGCAAACTCTTTTGAAAAGAAGAGTTCAGCAAGGAAGTCGGTTGACAGAAATATTTCTGTAGGTGTGCTCACAGGTCGCCCTACGGAGGAAATGCCTGGTTCAACGGGTGACCAACTTCCCGAACTGGTGCAACTTCTCGAACATGTTCGGCAGGCGATGAGTGGCGTCGTGCAGGCTTTATGGCCTTCCGTCTCCCTACCCGAGGGCCTTGGAGGGCTTGCTGAGAAGCTTCAGGGAGCACGGCGATGCCTCCATTTGTGGAAGATATCGGCCTTCCGTCAAGGCGCCAGGGAGGCCTGGGCCATGGTGAAGACGCGGTATCCGAAGGCTGACCCAAACCACATGGCCGAGGTCGGACCTGCGGGGCCTGATGGGAAGGAGATCCCTGTGAGCTTGATGTACGGCCAAGTAGAACTGGCCACGAAATATTCCCAACATGACTGTAAATTAGACAGCCTGTTAGATGGGATTGAAGAGGAGTACAATCAGTCAGTTTGATGATGTAGTTTGAAATGACATGTAAGATGCCTTCTAGCCGGATTGTAGATCGTTTGTCTTTGCGGACCTGTTCGCTTCAACCTCGGGACCCAACAGTCCGGAGTGTGTCCGAATACCCTTACGGTTATAGAAGAACCGGGGCATGCATGGAGACAAGGCGTCGGGGTCATAATTGCTTTATCAGACAAGTGCCCAACTAGCTATGTTATATTACATGGTTAGTAAGAAACATCTTCCAGGGAGAATAGTTCCATTAAGGGTTCCTTTCCCTGGGGAGGCATGCCCTAAAGTGCATGTCGGGACTGCGAAAATAGCAGAAAAAGCATCTGGGGGCAAATAAATAAGTAAGTAATAAATCATCTTTCAAGTCACCGACCGAATATTCTCTTAAGAACGCTAGCTTTCGGCTTCACCCAGTCTGAGGTACACATCCGGCTGACCCGGCAGTAACAATCGCAGAGGTGCTCCCTTTACCTCCTAGCCGAACAATCGGGAGCGTAGGGGTAAGCACAGGAGCCAGGAAACCCAGCTTGGCCAAAACTTAAGTCATATCGATGCATATAATGGTGAATAAAAGGTACATGTGGAAGTATGACACATGTGTTGGGCATGAAGCCCGTATAACTAAGCTTCTGTTAAAGAAGCCCCCAGGTATAACGAGTGCGAGTAGCACATCGAGTAAGTGCGAACAAAGCGCAGATCAGCCCTCGAGAGGTTTGAGCTGAAGAAAGGAGAGGAGAAAGGAGGGAAAACAAAGACAGCGAAAAAATATGAAAGGTGGACGGAGGAAGGAGACGAACCCTGAGTCCGGCGCTAGGCGTAAAATCTTCGAAGACGGGCTGCGTTCCATGGGTTTGGCTCGAGTCGGTTGTCAGATGTGTTGCGTAGATGGTATGCACCGCCGGTAAGGACTTGGTCAATGATGAAGGGACCTTCCCATGTGGGCTTAAGTTTGTCCTTTTTCTTGTCTAGCAGGCGTAGAACTAGCTCACCAACGTTGTAAGTTTTGGCCCGTACTTCTCTGCTTTGATATCTTCGAGCCTGCTGTTGATAAAATGTGGAACGGGATTTTGCCACGTCGCGCTCCTCCTCTAAAGCGTCCAAACTGTCCTGCCGATCTAACTCGGCTTCTCTTTCCTCGTACATGCGCACGCGAGGTGAGTCATGAATTATGTCGCAGGGCAAAACTGCCTCAGCGCCGTATACCATAAAAAAATGGTGTGAATCCGGTTGTGCGGTTTGGTGTGGTCCGCAACCCCCAGAGTACGGAGTCGAGCTCCTCTACCCAGTGCGTGTTAGATTCCGTGAGGGGCCGCACTAATCTGGGTTTGATGCCGCTCATGATTAGACCATTTGCTCGTTCCACTTGACCATTAGTTTGAGGGTGGTAGACTGAAGCGTAGTCGAGCTTGATGCCCATGTTTTTGCACCAGAGATTAACCTCGTCGGCCGTGAAATTCGTGCCGTTATTAGTGATGATGCTGTGGGGGACGCCGAAGCGGTGTACTACCCTGGATATGAAGTCTATCACAGGTCCGGATTCTGCCGTTTTAACCAGCTTGGCCTCTATCCATTTGGTGAATTTATCCACCATGACCAATAAGTATTTGTGCTTGTGGGTTCCCCCTTTAAGGGGTCCAACCATGTCAAGCCCCCAGACCGCGAACGGCCAAGTAATGGGTATAGTTTTGAGGGCGGTGGTTGGCATATGGCTCTGATTAGCAAAGAGCTGGCAGCCGACGCATTGTTGGACTAAGTCCTGAGCATCTGCCCGGGCGGTCGGCCAATAAAATCCTGTACGAAAGGCCTTGCCTACAAGGGCCCGGGCGGCGGCGTGGTGCCCGCCAAGTCCGGCGTGAATTTCATCCAGGAGATTTCGCCCTTCCTCTTCGGAGATACACCTTTGAAAGACTCTGGTCGTGCTTTTCTTATAAAGTTCTCCCTCATGGACCTTGTAGGCTTTAGATCGCCGAACTATGCAGCGGGTCTCATTTTGGACTTCGGGAAGTTCCTGCCTAATTAAGTAGGCTAGGAATGGTTCCGTCCACGGGGCAATTACTGCCATTATTTCGTGGGCTGAAGGTGTTATTTCATTGGCTGAGCCGCCGATCGTGTCAGAATTGTCTGAGTTAGGTGATGCAGCTGGCTCTAGATTGTTATTTCCGGACTCCTCTTCCCATAATACGGATGGCTTAAAGAGCTGTTCCAGGAAGATGTTTGGAGGGACGGCGTCACGTTTTGCGCCGATGCGTGCTAACACGTCTGCTGCCTGGTTATTATCCCGAGCTACATGATGGAATTCGAGTCTTTCGAATCGAGCTGACATTTTTAGGACGGCGTTGCGGTAAGCTGCCATTTTCGGATCTTTGGCGTCAAAGTCTCCATTTACTTGGGATATTGCGAGGTTTGAATCCCCGCGCACCTCTAGGCGTTGAATGCCCATGGAGATTGCCATCCGGAGGCCTTGTAGAAGGGCCTCGTATTCGGCTGCGTTGTTGGAGTCCATGTACATTATTTGAAGTATGTATTGGACTGTGTCTCCAGTTGGGGACGTCAAGACGACGCCAGCCCCCAAGCCAGCCAGCATTTTGGATATGTCGAAATGCATGATCCAATTGGAGTACGTGCCGTACTCTTTAGGGAGTTCGGCTTCGGTCCATTCGGCGACGAACTCAGCCAGGACTTGCGACTTTATAGTTCGCCGTGGTTTGTAGGTTATGTCAAATGGTAAGAGCTCAATGGCCCATTTTGCAATCCTTCCTGTTGCGTCGCGGTTGTTTATAATATCGTTGAGAGGTACTTCGGAGGCCACCGTTATGGAACACTCTTGAAAGTAGTGTCGCAGCTTTCGGGATACCATGAACACCGCATACGCTATCTTTTGATAATGTGGGTACCGGGACTTGCATGGAGTTAAGACAGTGGATACGTAGTACACTGGTTTTTGAAGAGGGAATTTGTGCCCTTCAGTTTCTCGTTCAACGATGAGTACCGCGCTAACAACTTGATGTGTTGCTGTGATGTATAATAACATAGGTTCGCCCAGGTTGGGTGCGGCCAGGACCGGATTTGTTGCCAGTATGGCCTTGATTTCTTCGAGTCCGGCCGTGGCGGCATCCGTCCATTCGAAGTGTTCTGTGCGCCGGAGGAGGCGATAGATGGGCAGAGCCTTTTCTCCCAAATGGGAGATGAAGCGGCTTAGAGCCGCTACGCACCCAGTTAGTTTTTGTATTTGCTTGAGGTCTTTTGGGATATCCAATTGTGACAGAGCTCGGATCTTGGCTGGGTTTGCTTCAATTCCTCTACCGGATACAATGAAGCCCAAAAGCTTTCCGGCTGGTACTCCGAAGACACACTTTTCCGGGTTGAGCTTAATGTCATATGCTCGGAGGTTGTCAAATGTCACCCTCAAGTTATCTACTAGAGTTTCGACGTGTTTGGTCTTGACGACCACATCGTCTATGTATGCCTCTACTGTTTTGCCTATCTGGGTAGCCAGACATGTCTGAATCATGCGCTGATATGTTGCACCGGCGTTTTTGAGTCCGAAGGGCATTGTGTTGAAGCAGAATGGCCCATATGGAGTAATGAATGCCGTTGCGGCCTGGTCTTTTTCCGCCATCTTGATTTGATGGTATCCGGAGTATGCATCGAGGAAGCACAATGAATCGTGCCCTGCGGTAGCATCGATGATTTGGTCGATGCGAGGGAGAGGGAAAGGGTCCTTTGGACAGGCCTTGTTAAGGTCTTTGAAATCAACGCAGAGGCGCCAGGATTTGTCCTTTTTTGGTACCATTACCAGGTTGGCTAGCCAGTCCGGATGTTTGATATCTCTGATGAATCCGGCTTCTAAGAGTTTGGCTAGCTCCTCTCCCATTGCCTGTCTTTTGGGTTCGGAAAATCGCCGAAGAGCTTGTTCGACTGGCTTGAATCCTTTTAGGATATTTAGGCTGTGCTCTGCCAGCCTGCGTTGGATTCCTGGCATGTCTGAAGGGTGCCAGGCAAAAATGTCCCAATTTTCCCGAAGGAATTCTCGTAGTGCGGCTTCTACATCAGGATTTAATTATGCCCCAATGGATGCCGTCTTTGTGGGGTCCGTTGGGTGGACCTGAAATTTGACTATTTCGTCTGCTGGTTTGAAAGAGGTGGACTTGGACCTCTTATCGAGTATCACATCGTCCCTATCCACCATGGAGCGCAGCGCAGTTAATTCCTCTGCCGCTAGGGCTTCGGATAATGCCTCTAGGGCCAGTGCGGCTGTCTTATTTTCAGCGCGGAGTGCTATATCTGGATCACTGGTGAGAGTGATTATTCCATTGGGTCCGGGCATTTTGAGCTTCATGTACCCGTAATGGGGTATAGCTTGGAAGATTGTGAATGCCTCTCGCCCTAACAAAGCGTGATATCCGCTGCCGAATGGGGCCACTTGGAACGTGACCTCTTCGGACCTATAATTGTCCGGCGAGACGAACACTACATCTAGTGTGATTTTTCCTGTGCAGCGTACTTCTCGACTAGGGATTATCCCCCTGAAGGTTGTGCTGCTTCGCTCAATGCAGCTCCAGTCAATTTCCATTTTTTGAAGGGTTTCCTCGTAGATGAGGTTTAATCCGCTGCCGCCATCCATGAGTACCTTGGTAAGACGAAAGTCGTCCACTATCGGACTGAGGACCAATGCGGCTGGTGCTCTAGCTGTTCGGAATTTAGGTTCGTCGCTGGCATTGAAGGTGATAGTCGTGTCGCTCCATGGATTTGCTGTTGCTACTTGGTAGACTTTGTCGAGGCTGCGGATTGTTCGTTTCCGCATATTATTTGATGCGAAAGTCTCGAAGACTATTAATACCGTACTGGTGCTGCTGGGCTGGTTGCCCGGGGCTAAAAAGCCTTCGCCACTTTTGGCCACCTGCCGTAGTATCCAACATGCTCGAAGGCTATGTGTTGGCGTGGCGTCCTCCGTACTGTGGATTTTGCAGGGTCCGTTGAGCCATCCCTCCAGTACTGTTCTGTACCCCTTAGGGGGTTTTTGCTTTTTGGTTTTTAACCCAGGTACTTGAGTATGACGCACTCTTTTATTTCGGACTTGGGTTGTATTCAGGGCCGGATTGTCCCAAAACCTAGTTTTGGTTTTCCAGGCACTCTCCATCATAGAGTATTTTTGTACAATGATCGCTAGGTCGGCGAAGCGTGTAACTTCGCGACGACTGATGGCGTTATGATTCCCTTGTCCGTGCAATTGTTGTAGAAAATTGAAATCGCGCTTTCTTCACGGCAGTCCTTTATCATGTCCATAACCAGGAGGAATCTGGCCCAGTAATGATGTACTATTTCATCGGGCTCTTGCCGTATTTGAGATAGATCGCTTATGTTTGGGTGGGCGGGTGGAATCAAGTTCGGAACCCGCCCAATCTGAGGCTCAAAGGCCAAGAACCTTCCGGATTCGGAAGCTTGGTTTGCTGGATGCTTTCCAACGAATCTGGTGTGATGCCTGACTTTAGGTTTAGTATTTGATTGGCGTCCGTCCCTCCGCGGGAATCCGGCATGGAGGGATCGGGAATCCGGACATAGTTGGCTTTTAACATAGAAGAAAAGTCACCGCATTGTTCCTCTACCACGACAACATGGTGGGTAACCTGGGGAGAGTTAATTTCTCTCAGATCGGTTTTAAGCCCAATCTGATCGTAGTCGGTAGCGACTCCCAGGGCGGTGATGCGATCCAAGAGCTCGTTTACGGAGGAGAGCACAATCGGATCTAGCTGCTCGGCGAATTCCGAGCTGACTTGAAGATCGCTTTTAATGACCTGAGAGGTCATTGTCGGAGCGGTGGCCGAACAGGCGGTCATAAGAAAACCGCCTAGCCGGATAGTCTGGCCGGCGGCCAAAGCTCCCATGACGATGGTGCCGTCTTTAAAGACGGGAAAAGGCATCCTTCCTAATGGAGACGGCACAGAGGAACTCTCAATGAAAGCACCAATGTCGGTGTCAAAACCAGCGGATCTCGGGTAGGGGGTCCCGAACTATGCGTCTAGGCGGATGGTAACAGGAGACGAGGGACACGATGTTTTACCCAGGTTTGGGCCCTCTTGATGGAGGTAAAACCCTACGTCCTGCTTGATTAATATCGATGATGTGTGTTACAAGAGTAGATCTACCACGAGATCAAGGAGGCTAAACCCTAGAAGCTAGCCTATGGTATGATTGTTGTTCGTCCTATGGACTAAAGCCATCCAGTTTATATAGACACCGGAGAGGGCTAGGGTTACACAAAGTCGGTTACAATGGTAGGAGATCTACATATCCGTATCGCCAAGCTTGCCTTCCACGCCAAGGAAAGTCCCATCCGGACACGGGACGAAGTCTTCAATCTTGTATCTTCATAGTCTTGGAGTCCGGCCGATGATGATAGTTCGGCTATCCGGACACCCCCTAGTCCGGGACTCCCTCACCCGTCGTTGGCACGGGAGGATCCGGCGGATGAGCATGACCTGGACTACGTTGACAAGCTTGAGCTTCTTGTCCACTAGCTTTTGGACGCAGGCTTGGAGTCCGGTCAGCTCCTCCGAATCACCCCATGTCCGGCCGCTCTCTTTCCAGGACGTGAGCCGTGTGGGGATGCCCGATCTGAATTCGGTGGTCGCTGCCCATTCAGGGTCACGCGGCTCGGTGATGTAAAACCACCCTGATTGCCACCCCTTAATGGTTTCCACGAAAGTGCCCTCAAGCCAAGTAACATTGGACATCCTGCCCACCATGGCGCGTCCGCACTCCGCTTGGCTGCCCTTCACAACCTTCGGCTTGACACTGAAGGTCTTGAGCCACAAGCCGAAGTGGGGCTGGATGCAGAGGAAGGCCTCACACACGACGATAAACGCCGAGATGTTGAGGATGAAATTCGGCGCCAGATCATGGAAATCCAGGCCGTAGTAGAACATGAGCCCCCGGACAAAGGGATGGAGTGGGAAGCCCAGTCCGCGGAGGAAATGGGTAAGAAATACTACCCTCTCATGGGGCCTGGGGGTGGGGATGAGCTCTCCCTCATCAGGGAGCCGATGCACAATGTTGCTGGATAAATATCTGGCGATGCGCAGCTTCTGGATGTGCCCCTCCATGACGGAGGAGGCCATCCACTTGCCTCCTGCTCCGAACATAGTTGGAGAAGGTTGAGGTGAGATGTGCGGACTTGGGCGCTGGAGCTCAAGTTCACGGAGATGGATAATCCAAGGAGGAAGAAGGCGCAGGTAAAAGGGTTGGATCTTTATCCCCTTATATGGGCGGGCAAAAACATGTGTCCCCACCGGCCTGATAAAACTCGCTTATCTCCCAAGCGCCGCAATCAATGGCGCGGTTGGGTTACCCACGTCCGTATTGATGGGAATCCTGGAATAAGGGGAACACGATCTCTGCTTCGACAAGACGTGCCAAGGAAACTGCTTCGCTAAACGCGCTGAGGTGGTACAATAAAAACAATTCGAGTAAAGGCTTGGTAGTGGTGTGACGTCACGCCACGAAATACGTCAGCAGATTGAACTTGTGTAAATGTTATTCTCTCTAAGGTGGTATGTGGAATTTATTTTGAAGAGCCGTACACTATCCTGGTGTTCACAATCTTCTATAAATTATTCGGAGGAGGGACCCGCCTTGCAATGTCGAAGACAATATGCGCACTGGACTCGTCATCATTGAAGCCTGGTTCAGGGACTACTGAGGGAGTCCTGGACTAGGGGGTGTCCGGATAGCCGAACTATCATCATTGGCCGGACTCCAAGACTATGAAGATACAAGATTGAAGACTTTGTCCCGTGTCCGGATGGGACTTTCCTTGGCGTGGAAGGCAAGCTTGGCGATACGGATATGTAGATCTCCTACCATTGTAATCGACTCTGTGTAACCCTAGCCCTCTCCGATGTCTATATAAACCAGATGGCTTTAGTCCATAGGACGAACAACAATCATACCATAGGCTAGCTTCTAGGGTTTAGCCTCCTTGATCTTGTGGTAGATCTACTCTTGTAACACACATCATCAATATTAATCAAGCAGGACATAGGGTTTTACCTCCATCAAGAGGGCCTGAACCTGGGTAAAACATCGTGTCCCCTGTCTCCTGTTACCATCCGCCTAGACGCACAGTTCGGGACCCCCTACCCGAGATCCGCCGGTTTTGACACCAACAACGATGATGGAGATCATGATGATGGAGATCATGGTGTCATGCCGGTGACGATGATGATCATGGAGCCCCGAAGATGGAGATCAAAAAGGAGCAAAATGATATTGGCCATATCATGTCACTATTTGATTGCATGTGATGTTTATCATGTTTATGCATCTTATTTGCTTAGAACGACAGTAGTAAATAAGATGATCCCTCATTAAAATTTCAAGAAAGGGTTCCCTCTAACTGTGCACCGTTGCGAAAGTTCATCGTTTTGAAGCACCACGTGATGATCGGGTGTGATAGATTCTTACGTTCACATACAACGGGTGTAAGCCAGATTTACACATGCGAAACACTTAGGTTAACTTGACGAGCCTAGCATGTACAGACATGGCCTCGGAACAGAAGAGACCGAAAGGTCGAGCATGAGTCGTATAGTAGATACGATCAACATGAAGATGTTCACCGATGATGACTAGTCCGTCTCACGTGATGATCGGACACGGCCTAGTTGACTCGGATCATGTAATCACTTAGATGACTAGAGGGATGCCTATCTGAGTGGGAGTTCATAAGATGAACTTAATTATCCTGAACATAGTCAAAAGCCCTTTGCAAATTATGTCATAGCTCACGCGTTAGTTCTACTGTTTTAGATATGTTCCTAGAGATAATAGAGTTGAAAGTTAACAGTAGTGATTATGCGATCAGTAGAAAAGCTCATGTCCTTAATGCACCGCTCAGTGTGAAGAACCCCAAAACGTCGTCTGTGGATGTTGCAAACATCGGACATAACGTTTTGATTACTACGTGATAGTTCAGTTAAACAGTTTAGAGTTGAGGCACCAAAGACGTTTTCGAAATGTCGCGGAACATATGAGATGTTTCGAGGGCTGAAATTGGGATTTCAGGCTCGTGCCCACGTCAAGAGGTATAAGACCTCCGACGATTTTCTAGCCTGCAAACTAAGGGAGAAAAGCTCAATCGTTGAGCTTGTGCTCAGATTGTCTGAGAGCAACAATCACTTGAATCGAGTGGAGAGTTGATCTTCCAGATGAGATAGTGATGTTTCTCCAAAGTCATTGCCACCAAGCTACTAGAGCTTCGTGATGAACTATAACAAATCAGGGATAGATATGATGATCCTTGAGATATTCACGATGTTTGACACCGCGAAAGTAGAAATCAAGAAGGAGCATCAATTGTTGATGGTTAGTGAAACCACTAGTTTCAAGAAGGGCAAGGGCAAGAAGGGGCACTTCATGAAACGGCAAATCAGTTGCTGCTCCAGTGAAGAAACCCAAGGTTGAACCCAAACCCGAGACTAAGTGCTTCTGTAATAAGGGGAACAGCCACTGGAGCAGAATTACCCTAGATACTTGGTAGATAAGAAGGATGGCAAGGTCGATAGAAGTATATTGGATATACATTATGTTAATGTGTACTTTACTAGTACACCTAGTAGCACCAGGGTATTAGATACCAGTTTGGTTGCTAAGTGTTAGTAACTCGAAATAAAAGCTACGGAATAAACGGAGAATAGCTAAAGGTGAGCTGACCATATGTGTTGGAAGTGTTTCCAAGGTTGATGTGATCAAGCATCGCACGCTCCCTCTACCATCGAGATTGGTGTTAAACCTAAATAATTGTCATTTGGTGTTTGCGTTGAGCATAGACATGATTGGATTATGTCTATCGCAATACGGTTATTCATTTAAGGAGAATAATGGTTACTCTATTTATTTGAATAATACCTTCAATGGTCTTGCACCTAAAGGAATGGTTTATTGAATCTCGATCGTAGTGATACAAATTTTCATGCCAAAAGATATAAGATAGTAATGATAGTACCACTTACTTGTGGCACTGCCATGTAAGTCATATTGGTATAAAACGCATGAAGAAGCTCCATGTTGATGGATCTTTGGACTCACTCGTTTTTGAAAAGTTTGAGACATGCGAACCATGTCTATTGGTGTATACGCATGAAGAAACTCCATGCAGCTGGATCATTTGGACTCACTTGATTTTGAATCACTTGAGATATGCAAATCATACCACATGGGCAAGATGACTGAAAAGCCTCGGCTTTAGTAAGATGGAACAAGGTAGCAACCTGTTGGAAGTAACACATTTTGATGTGTGCAGTCCAATGAGTGCTGAGGCATGCAGTGAATATCGTTATGTTCCGACTTCACAGATGATTCGAGTAGATGTTGAGTATATTTACTTGATGAAACACAAGTCTGAATTATTGAATGGTTCAAGTAATTTCAGAGTGAAGTTAAAGATCATTGTGACAAGAGGATAAAATGTATATGATATGATCATAGAGATGAGTATCTGAGTTACGAGCTTTGGCATGCAATTAAGACATTGTGGAAATTGTTTCACAATTAATACCGCCTGGAACACCATAATGTGATGGTGTGTCCGAACATCATAGTTGCACCCTATTGGATATGGTGCGTACCATGATGTCTCTTATCAAATTACCACTATCGTTCATGGGTTAGGCATTAGAGGCAACCGCACTCACTTTATAGGGCACCACGTAATTCTGTTGAGACGACACCGTTTGAACTATGGTTTGGATAAATCTAAGTTGTCATTTCTTAAAAGTTTGGGGCTGTGACGCTTATGTGAAAAAGTTTCAGGTTGATAAGCTCGAACCCAAAGCGGATAAAATGCATCTTCATAGGACACCCAAAACAGTTGGGTATACCTCCTAATTCAGATCCGAAAGCAATAGGGATTGTTTCTTGAATTGGGACCTTTCTCGAGGAAAGGTTTGTCTGAAGAATTGAGTGGGAGGATGGTGGAGACTTGATGAGGTTATTGAACCGTCACTTCAACAAGTGTGTAGCAGGGCACAGGAAGTTGTTCCTATGGCACCTACACTAATTGAAGTAGAAGCTTATGATAGTGATCATGAAGTTTCGGATCAAGTCACTACCGTACCTCGTAGGGTGACAAGGATGCTTACTACTTCAGAGTGGTACAGTAATCCTGTCTTGAAGGTCATGTTGCTACACAACAATGAATCTACGAGCTATGGAGAAGCGATGGTGGGCCCAAATTCCGACAAATGGTTAGAAACCATGAAATCCGAGATAGGATCCATGTATCAGAACAAAGCATGGACTTTGGTGTACTTGCCCGATGATCGGCAAGCCATTGAGATAAATGGATCTTTAAGAAGAAGACAGACATGGACGGTAATGTCACCGTCTATGAAGCTCGACTTGTGGCGAAGAGTTTTTCACAAGTTCAAGGAGTTGACTACGATGAGATTTTCTCATCCGTGGCGATGCTTAAGTCCGTCGGAATCATGTTAGCATTAGCTGCATTTATGAAATCTGGCAGATGGATGTCAAAACGAGTTTCCTTACCAGTTTTCGTAAGGAAAGGTTGTATGTGATACAATCAGAAAGGTGTTGTCGATCCTAAGGATGCTAAAAGGTATGCTAGCTCCAGCGATCCTTCCATGGACTGGAGTAAGCATCTCGGAGTTGGAATATGCACTTTGATAAGATGATCAAAGATTTTGGGCTTATACAAAGTTTATGAGAAACTTGTATTTCCAAAGAAGTGAGTGGGAGCACTATAGAATTTCTGATGAGTATATGTTGTTGACATATTGTTGATCAGAAATGATGTAGAATTTCTGGAATGCATATAGGGTTATTTGAAAAGTGTTTTTCAATGGAAAACCTGGATTAAGCTACTTGAACATTGAGCATCAAGATCTATGAGGATAGATCAAAAACGCTAAATAGTACTTTCAAATGAGCACATACCTTGACATGATCTTGAAGGTGTTCAAGATGGATCAGTCAGAGAAGGAGTTCTTGCCTGAGTTCTAAGGTATGAAGTTAAGAGTTAAAGCTCGACCACGGCAGAAGAGAGAGAAAGGATGAATGTCGTCCTCTATGCTTCAGACGTAGGCTCTATAGTATGCTATGCTGTGTACCATACCGGAAGTGTGCCTTGCCATGAGTTAGTCAAGGGGTATAAGAATGATCCAGGAATGGATCATTGGACATCGGTCAAAATTGTCCTTGGAGTAAATAAGGACATGTTTCTCGATTATGGAGGTAATAAAGAGTTCGACGTAAAGGGTTACGTCGATGCAAGCTTTAACACCTATCCGAATGACTCTGAGTAGCAAACCGGATACGTATAGTGGAGCAACCATTTGGAATAGCTCCAAGTGGAGCGTGGAAGCAACATTTACAATATGACATAGAGAATTGCGAAGTACATACGGATCTGAATATTGCAGACCCGTTGACTAAAACCTCTCTCACAAGCAAAACATGATCAAACCCCAGAACTCATTGAGACTTAATCACATGGTGATGTGAACTAGTTTAGACACTAGTAAACTCTTTGGATGTTGGTCACATGGTGATGTGACCTATCAGTGTTAATCACATAGCGATGTGAACTAGATTATTGACTCTAGTGCAAGTGGGAGACTGTTGGAAATATGCCCTAGAGGCAATAATAAATTGGTTATTATTATATTTCCTTGTTCATGATAATCGTTTATTATCCATGCTATAATTGTATTGATAGGAAGCTCAGATACATGTGTGGGTACATAGACAACACCATGTCCCTAGTAAGCCTCTAATTGACTAGCTCGTTGATCAATAGATGGTTACGGTTTCCTGACCATGGACATTGGATGTCGTTGATAACGGGATCACATCATTAGGAGAATGATGTGATGGACAAGACCCAATCCTAAGCCTAGTACAAAGATCGTAGTTCGTATGCTAAAGCTTTTCTAATGTCAAGTATCATTTCCTTAGACCATGAGATTGTGCAACTCCCGGATACTGTAGGAATGCTTTGGGTGTACCAAACATCACAACGTAACTGGGTGGCTATAAAGGTGCACTACAGGTATGTCCGAAAGTGTTTGTTGGGTTGGCACGAATCGAGACTGGGATTTGTCACTCCGTGTAAACGGAGAGGTATCTCTGGGCCCACTCAGTAGGACATCATCATAATGTGCACAATGTGACCAAGGGGTTGATCACAGGATGATGTGTTACGGAACGAGTAAAGAGACTTGCCGGTAACGAGATTGAACAAGGTATCGGCATACCGACGATCGAAACTCGGGCAAGTACAATACCGCTAGACAAAGGGAATTGTATACGGGATCGATTGAGTCCTTGACACCATGGTTCATCCGATGAGATCATCGTGCAACATGTGGGAGCCAACATGGGTATCCAGATCCCGCTGTTGGTTATTTACCGGAGAACGTCTCGGTCATGTCTGCATGGTTCCCGAACCCGTAGGGTCTACACACTTAAGGTTCGATGACGCTAGGGTTATAAAGGAAGTTTGTATGTGGTTACCGAATGTTGTTCGGAGTCCCGGATGAGATCCCGGACGTCACGAGGAGTTCCGGAATGGTCCGGAGGTAAAGATTTATATATGGGAAGTCCTGTTTTGGTCACCGGAAAAGTTTCGGGTTTTATCGGTAACGTACCGGGACCACTGGGAGGGTCCCGGGGGTCCACCAAGTGGGGCCACCGGCCCCAGGGGGCTGCATGGGCCAAGTGTGGGAGGGGACCAGTCCCAGGTGGGCTGGTGCGCCCCCCCACCAAGGCCCAAGGCACCTAGGGCTTGGGGGAAACCCTAAAGGGGGGCGCCCCCTTGCCTTGGGGGGCAAGGCAACCCCCCTGGCCGCCGCCCCCTCCTCAGATTGGATCTGAGGGGGCCGCCCCCCCTCTCCCTTGCCCCTATATATATGTGGGGGGTGGGAGGGCAGACGCACCCAAGTTCTGGCGCAGCCCTCCCCCTCTCCCAAGTACTCCTCCTCTCCCATGGTGCTTGGCGAAGCCCTGCAGGTTTGTCACGCTCCTCCACCACCACCACGCCGTTGTGCTGCTGCTGAACGGAGTCTTCCCCAACCTCTCCCTCTCTCCTTGCTGGATCAAGGCATGGGAGACGTCACCGGGCTGTACGTGTGTTGAACGTGGAGGTGCCGTCCGTTCGGCACTAGGATCTCTAGTGATTTGGATCACGACGAGTACGACTCCTTCAACCCCGTTCTCTTGAACGCTTCCGCTTAGCGATCTACAAGGGTATGTAGATGCACTCTCCTTCCCCTTGTTGTTGGTTTCTCCATAGATAGACCTTGGTGACACGTAGGAAAATTTTGAATTTCTGCTACGATCCCCAACACATATCCCTAATCTCATCATATAAATGAAACTCCACTGAAGGTGGTGATTTCTTAGCATGAAAATAAAAAATTTGCACAAAAGTACTGGTGAGTAAGAGATACTGTTCGAGCTGGTCGTGGAGGAAGTCGGTGAGGCCCGCATTATCGGCCAAAGAATAAAAATCATCATGAATCCCAGCTGCTCTCAAGAACTCATCACAAGGCCATTCGCACAGCCGAACTTCCGCGATGCGAGGGAGATTATATTTGTGCTTTTTATTCTCCTTACTTTGTTTATCCTTCGAGCTTTGGCATGAAGAGCCCCTCAAAAATATCTTTATCATTTTCTGCAAATTTCTGAAATTTTTAGTAACTCAAAATATAAGTGAATCAAACTCAACAAAATTGATAGCAACTACTCCCACAAGTGCCTAGAGACTATATCATGAATTAGAATTACTTGGGACCAAATAAATTTGACATGCAAGCTCAAGAACAGGGTCGCCTAAGCAGCAAAAATTTGAGATGAATAAAGCACTAGAACAAAAACTAATTGGACCATTGGAGGAGTCACATACCAAAGAACAATCCCCCAAAGCAGTTTTGTGAATGGAGCTTTGAGCAAGGAGATCGAAAATGGCAGCAAGATGAGCTAGAACTCGTGCTTGAGCTGGATAGTGATTTTTTGGGGAGGAAGAAGAGTAGCATGGGTGCAGGAATAAGTGGAGGGGGCCACCAAGGGCCCACGAGGTAGGGGGGTAGGGCGCGCCCTGGACCCTCGTGGCCAGGTGCTTGCTCCCCCTGTTGTTTTCAGGGCATTTGGAGAACTTTTATTTTCGGGGTATTTTTTATTGCATGGATAATTCAGAAAACAGACAGAAAATGTTAATTTTACTTTATTAAATCTAAATAACAGAAAGTAAAATGAGGGTACAGAAGGTTGTGCCTTCTGACTTCATCCATCTCATGCTCATCAAAAGGAATCCACTAACAAGGTTGATCAAGTCTTGTTAACAAACTTTTTCCGAATTGCATGAAACTGGAGAAATTTCGAAATGACACTAGGTTACCTCAATGGGGATATGAGCATCCGCAATAATAAGAATATCATATTTCTTCTTGACAATAGGAAGAGGAAATTCAAAACCTCCAATAATAATCGATGGTATTTTACCAATAGAATTGATACTGTGAACTTGAGGTTGTTTCCTCGGAAAGTGTACCGTATGCTCATTACCATTAACATGAAAAGTGGCATTGCCTTTGTTGCAATCAATAATAGCCCCTGCAGTATTCAAAAAGGGTCTACCCAGGATAATCGACATACTATCATCCTCGGGAATATCAAGAATAACAAAGTCCGTTAAGATAGTAATGTTTGCAAACATAGCAGGCACATCCTCACAAATACCGACAGGTATAGTGGTTGATTTATCGGCCATTTGCAAAGATATTTCAGTAGGTGTCAACTTATTCAATTCAAGTCTACGATATAAAGAGAGAGGCATAACACTAACACCAGCTCCAAGATCACATAAAGCAGTTTTAACATTGTTTCTTTTAATGGAGCATGGTATAGTTGGTACTCCTGGATCTCCCAGTTTCTTAGGTATTCCACCTTTAAAAGTATAATTCGCAAGCATGGTGGAAATTTCAGCTTCTGGTATCTTTCTTTTATTTGTAATAATATCTTTCATGTATTAGCATAAGGATTCACTTTAAGCATATCTGAAAGGGCTAGTTATCGACTAGAGGGGGGGGTGAATAGGCGATTTTTATGGAAGTCTTTAAAACATGGGAGTTTCGAAGAAAAACAATAGAAATGACTCTATTCGTATGCAGCGGAAGGTAGACTACACTAGGCAAGCCATAGTCAAGTATTCAATGAAGTGAAAGCACGAAGACTATCAGCAGCAAGGCAGTAAGGATGAAGATGGAAGATAGTATGAAGCCAATCAGACCAAGTAGTCACGCGGTGAAGTCAAACAAATAATGCAAGCGGGCAATGACTTCACGAAGACAAACTGTAAGTAAAGAGAATTGAGAGATAGAATCAGTGGCTCGAAGGAAACAGAGAATTGTTCGACCAGTTCCAGTTGCTGTGAAAACTATACGTCTGGTTAGGGAGGCTGAAATTCAACTCAAAAGACCGCGTCTTCACCTTATTCCCCTTGAGCTAAGGACACCTAGTCCCCGCCCAATCACTCGGGTAAGTCTTCAAGGTAGACTTCCAAACCTTCACAGACTTCGTTCACCGGCAATCCACAATGACTCTTGGATGCTCAGAACATGACGCCTAACCAGCTGGAGGATTCACAGTCCTCAAGTGTAACAAGTCTTCAGATCACGTGGGCAGAAAGACTTCAGTGATGCCAAACACTCTTTGGGCTCTGGGTGGTTTGGGCTTTGTCCTCGCAAGGATTCTCTCTCAAAAGGCTTCAGTGGTGGGTTTCTCTCAAATGACAAAAGTCGTGTACTAACTCTGAGCAGCCACCAATTTATGGTGTAGGGGGTGGGCTATTTATAGCCACTGGGCAACCCGACCTGATTTGTCCGAAATGACCCTGGGTCGCTAAGGAACTGACACGTGTCCCAAAGGTCAGATTTCAAACACACACGGCAGCTTAACTTGGGCTACAAGTAAAGCTGACTCATCCGACTTTGGATAAGATTTTCTCTCATTGTCTTCAATCGAAGACATAGGATTTGGTTGAGCATCACTTCAGTCACTCTGACTTTGTTCACTTGGACCCCACTTAACAGTGCGGTGGTTCCTATGACTCAACAAAGAAGAAAAGGAAACAACAAAACAGCTATGTCTTCGCGCTCCATAGTCTTCATGCGATGTCTTCTCATGTCATAGTCCTCAACGTGAACAGCTTCACAGACCACCATTGTCTTCAATGTCTTCACACATTTTTAGGGGTCATATACGGTAGGTGAACCGAATCAATGAGGGACTACTACCTGTGTTATCCTGCAATTCTCAAAAACACATTAGTCCCTCAACCAGGTTTGTCGTCAATACTCCAAAACCAACTAGGGGTGGCACTAGATGAACTTATAATCTCCCCCTTTTTGGTGATTGATGACAAACTAGTTGAAGTTTTCAACGGGGATAAAAGTATGTGAAATTGTAAAGGATTAAGATATTGTCTTCATTGGTGGCAAAAAGGCTTCCCCTGAAGATGTGCATATAAATGTTTTGCGTTGGAATGCAAATGCACATGGCAGGTTGTACTTGTGAAGATCCTCTTCACCATATGAAGACAATACATCATGCATGAACAGATATACATAAATAATGACATGCATAATGAAAAATGGACGTCTGCGGAATGACTTCATGCGGAATTTATCATGCATCACAGAATAACAGAATAGAAGACGACCATCAAGTTTAAGTGTTACAACTCAAAGAACCAAATGTATCAAAGGCGAGAGTTGTAAACACTTGGCAGAAGTATAGCAACCACCCATATGGACCCGCTTGAAGACTATCAACATATGCTTCTCCCCCTTTTGTCAGTAAGGACCAAAAAGGTTTGAAGACATAGTCTCTACTCGTTCCCATGAGGAGTAGGTGAGGCAGCAGGGTCGTCGTTGAGGTTTGGTGGTGCAGATGAACTTGGTGCAGTGTCGACATGCGCCGAAGTTGGAGGTGGTGAAGTAGCATCATCGGCGTCATCAAGAACTCTGGCATTTACGGTTGCTGCGGAGGAGGAGTAGACAGAATCTTCGAGTGATGGAATTCGATGTAAGACAGCATTCCTGGGAGGAGTGGTATCGAACTTGAATCTCTCTGTGAAGCCATCATCTTGAAGATCAGCTTCAGCACTGAGCAATGTCAGACTCTTCCATGACCTCCGACTGGTTTCATGAGTGCCAAATGCATTCTTGATGGCAAGATTGCGAATGCGATTAATATCCATCAAGAGGCTTTGCATCTGACGCTTTTGCCAGTAATGATGCTTATTGTGTTTTTGATGCAAGGCCACGAGAATCTCTCGGTCATTCAGCACATGAGATCTCTTTCGAGGCCATGGAGCAATAGTGCTATCAGTGGCTTCAGTACGAGCACGGCGTATTGCCAACCAGCGGATAAACACGAGCAGCAGCATGAACGCCTTCAACATGATGAGAGAAACTTTGACGGTCGGCATTGTGAAGATATATTGCCTCCTTGGCAGGCTCTGGGTATATGGCTTCGACGGACATATCAACCTCTGGCAAGAATATGAGATGGTTGCGTGCAGGGGGTTGATAGTTAACAGCAGAGTGAAGCTTGATCAGTCGCATTACCCATGGAGCATAGAATTTCAGACCAAATATGTCTGAGCCGGATGCAGCAAATTGACGAATGAAGAAATCCTAAGCATTGAAGTTGATGCCATTGAGAATATAGAAGACCAATGTCTTCATTGCGCCTTCAAGCTTTGCTGAGGAAGAACGTCCTTTGATGGGCCATAGAGTTTTGCTAATAATGTGATAGATGGTGCGGGGCAGATACTCTAGGTCTTCAACAAAGAATTCCTTGGGATATTCAGCATCCTGCGGCAGTGGCTTCATCATACTCAGCATTTGGCTCATATTGGGATCAGGCTTCTGGAAGATGCTTTCCAATGCATTGCGGTGAAGCTGACAACTAGGTTCATATAGTTCACCTGGAGTGGATAGGCCTGTAAGCTCAATGAGATCAAGAGCTTTGGCTTCATGGTGTACATTGCCTATCATCCACTCAAGGACCCATGTCTTCGGATCCCTGTTGTTAGCCGTGAATGTGGAGGGTTGCATAGAATTGCAGCAGAAGTTGTTCATTCCAATTCTCCTTATCAGTGAAAAACTGGAGAAGGCCTACATCTCTGAAATAGTCAAGGGCTTCTTCTAAGCAGGGCAGGCCAGCAATGGCTTCGCAGTCCAGACGCATATGGGGAAATATGCGCCCTTGATTGTTTAGGACACAGGAGTAATAGCTGCGCTGCTGATAACTCCAGAACCGATCAGATGATATTCTTGGCTTGGAATATGGGTTCTTGGATCTATCAAAGAAGGTGTTGTGTGCAATGAAGCCATTGACATTGAATGATCCTGGTGCAGATGCAGTACCTGGGAACCTTGGCAGCCTTGGTTTTGGCTTCTGAACCTGTGGCATGTGCTCCACATGATAATCAAACTGAGGTCCGGGAGCAGGCGGAGGAACCAGAATTGGCCATCTGACAGTGACAAGCTCGCCTTGATAGAATGCTTGCTCAATGGTATGAGGCCTTGGAGGCGGTACAGGAGTAGTGGCATTTGCAATGGCGTCAGGCCGCACATTAGTTGCAGGTGCATCATGGGCTTCATGCATGGTGTTGACTGTAGGCACCACATTAGCTTCAGCCATGACAATGTCATTGGCGTAGTGTTATTGGTGGCCGCCTAAGGATTTCAACCTCCACTTGAGTAGTTGGAGGGTCGGGCATAGACACGTTCTCCTCGAGAACAACTTCTTGGTTGGTAGGGGGTGTAGCAACACGTTCTTCTTCTTGACGAGGTTCTTGCTTTTCATCGGCTGATGCAGCCGGAATGTCTTCAGCAGCTTTGGCTTCTGACACAGGAACCGTCACAGAAGGATTTTCTTCAGGGAACACTTGACGTGCCACTGAGCTGGATTGGTTTGAATCTTCTTCTGGGATGGTTGTCATGGATACCGATGGCCTAAGGCCTTTGCAAAGCCGTTGGAACACGGGCGACGCCTTTGGTGATGGTGTGGTCTCCATGTAATTGTTGTCATTCACCATTGGGCTGGTGAATTGTGTTGGTGGAGTACGGGGTGTACTTGGTGAGTTTTGACTTGGAGTTGCCAGTTGGGGGAGATCAGCCCATGAGGCATCCTGAGAGATTGGCGTTAAAGGACGACCAATACTGATGACTTCGTTGTTCGTGAGAACAGGTGATGATACCATTTGGTGCTCGACCTGAGGAAGGACTTCATCATCATCTACATTGTCTTGGGGACCAATGTCTTCAGCCGTGATGGGATCAATGACTTGAACTTCTTCAGCTTCAGGAGCCCCTGTGGAAGCAGGCTCGTGAACTATCAACTGACGTTCTTGGTTTTCCGATGCAGGACGAGCAAAAGAGAGGGGCTCGACAACGAGGGGCTCTTTGGGAGCAGCCCGATCTTTCTTCTTGATCTTTCTCTTCTTGGGTAATTGAGCGTCGTAGGTGGTGTTCTTGAAATTGCGCTTTCTGGCTTCGGCTTTAGCTGCCCTGGTTTTCTTCAGTTCTGAAGCCACTATGGGGACCTTAGGCTTCGAGCCTGTCATGCTGGCAGGGAAGACAATTCGAGGGTCTTCCCGCCTTGATGCTTCAGTTTGGGCCACAGCAGACTTCTTCTTCTTGGCAGCCAGCTTGGGGTCAATGCCAGGACGCCCAAGTGCCTTGTGCTTCTTAGCTTCATTGTAAGCTTGAACACACTTGGCAGCGAGGTTTTTCATTCGCTCACATGAACCTTTGGCTTCTTCACATTTCTTGCGAAATGCCTCCTTGAGTTCATGCAACATCAGCTTGAATTTTTAAACATCATCCACACTGAGCTTGGCCATGTGCTTCTTGAACTGATCTTTCTCATAGTCAATTTTGTTCTTCAGTTCAACTATCCTCTAAGCCAGAGTCAGCTCAGGAGCAATGGCACCTTGAAAGGCGACGCTGATGCCAATTGGGAGCTGAAGATCATCAAAGCTGAGATTCAGGTTGTCAAACCACTCATCAATGAAATTTTCCAGAATATTCACATCGAAGTGGGGCAGATCATTGAAGATCTCCGCCTCTTTGCTTGCTTTTGATAAGCTGCTCAAGAGCATCATCACCAAACTCATCATCCATTGACAGATCAATGGCTTCAGTCTCGTTCCGCAGAACGGCAGCCTGTGTCAGTGCTTGACCAGAACTCTGAACATTTCTCTTCTGGGGCTTCTCTTTCTTCTTGGAGACTCGAGATAGATCTTCAGAGTCAATACTTGGTGCAGGAGGAGCAGTTGACAATGGCTTCACTCGTGAATCTTTTGGTGCAGTGGTGGGTTTTGAAGCCTTGGTTTTCTTCTGCTTCTGCGGCTTAGGAGGAGTTCATCAGAGTCAGCATCAGCAGCAAAGTGATCCACATTTGCACCTTGGACGGCAATGTGTGTGATGAGGCCTTCGAGGTTTTAGAAGGGACCGATTCTGTTTTCATTGGCTTCACGGGTGCCATTATCCCGAGGAGCAGACGAACCTGGGTTGAAGTCAAGTCCAAATGCCTTCTTGTTCTTCACAGCAGAGTCTTTAGCAAACTTGTAGTTGCGCTTGAACAGATTGTCTTCGCGACACCACAACAGAGAAGATGGGTCAACATTCTCTGGTTGTGGGCCGCGAACCATGCACGGATAAAAACCTTGATCAATAGCTTCAGACAGTGACTGGGGTTGAAGATTCTTATGTAATATATCTCCCCAGGGCTGCTTGATGGCATTCTTTTCAGCATACTCTGTCGTGAAAAATCTGTACTTGTATCACTCTTCAGCCCAATATCGTCGAATCCATTGGATTCGAGTTTTGCGTTCACCATAAGTTTCTTCAGGGTCTGTCTTTTACATTTCATGCAGATCTAGTGGCAAATCCTTGGATGTATTCCCACGGCGCTGTCTACCGCCCTTTCTAGCTGACTTTTCAGTTGCCATGAAGCTTAAACTGAATGGCTTCAGAACTTGCAAATGCTTCCGGCGACTGGTCGGACAAGAACTGGCTTCAGGAGAATTTATGTGACTCTGTAAGAACTCTACAAATGAATGCAGACTATGAGAACCAAGGAATTCTCCCATGAACATGTACCTGTGACAGCATTAGAGGTGCGAGGGAAGGGGAAGAGGTCATATGCATTCTCAAAAGATTTTGAAGATAAATCAGTTTGAAGACATTGACCTCATAATGCGAAGACATTCACTTATTTGTTGTGAGTTGGTTCCAGATTTGTACGAATCCAAGAATAAGTACAAGTGAGGAATCTAACTTGTAGAGAAGTATAAGTGAACAGAGTAGGCATAATATGAGATGCAGAATGGGATAGATTCAACTTGGAAGTATGGAAACCGCTTTCGGTAAAGAAAGATGAATCTATCAGATCAAAAAGACGGTAAAAAGGAGTTTTAATTACCACACGTAGAACTGCTAGACAGAGCGAAGTTGGAGGCCGAGAAGTTCAATCTCCCGTGCCCTAACATGGCGAAGGAAGACACCTACGGCGACGGCAGAGAAGACGAGGTCCGCGGCCGGCGTAAGGACGGCGTCGGTGAGGTTGCGGCAGCTAAGCGCTTCGTCGCCGGCGTTGTCGAGAGCTAGCGGTGGCGCTAGGGTTTGTGAGAGGCGGCGAGGTGGAAGAAAGAATTCGACCGCGATGAGATGGGTATTTATAAGGAAAGGGACGGCACAGTGCAATTATGCAGGTGCCCCTGACGGTTCACATCTGAAGGGCACGTGGCAAGCATGCAACACCTTGGAAGTTGTTCCATGTTCCCACGCACGCCTGGATTATCGGGGTGGTCGTTCCGAATTCTTCGGCTGTCAGGCAATAAGAATATAGCATTAAAAGCAGATATAAATGTTTGTCAGATTGACTTCACCTAACAAGGTCACAGTGAAGACAATCGACAGTTTTCAATAGAATGCATATGATTTGGACAGATAGAGTTGAGGTAGAAGCATAGATAGGTTAGGGTCCGATCACATTCACTTAGATCAAAAGATTCGGCAAGAAGCCATAGCTATAAGTGAATGTTGTAGAGGATAGAACACAAATATGTATATAATCAGTATAAGACCAAATTAACAAGATGAAAATAAATATGAACTTAAGTCAAGGATGAATACAAATCAAGTATGAAGACTTTGCAATCATAATGCCAAGGGAAACACTTCAAACAAGAGTTTGGTGGTGGCTTTACCCACCATATAGGAAGTATTAGACCCAGACACGGCGCACAATTATCGTGGCGCTCCGAAGTCAAATTCCGCATTAATGTATTCACACTTAGAGTGTATGTCTTCATTGATTGAAGATATACATTACTTCGTGTGTTGCACATCTAAGTCATCAAAATGCATAAGTGTTAGGATGTGTGTCCAATCACAGGACATTTGAGGATTCCAAGATATTTAGCTCACACCGCAACTTGCAAAACCTTTTCTCATCCAAGGGCTTTGTGAAGATATCAGCCAATTGCTCTTCAGTGTTGACGTGAATGATATCCATATCTTCCTTCATGACATGATCTCTGAGAAAGTGATGACGAATCTCAATGCGCTTTGTCATCGAGTGTTGAACCGGGTTGTTGGCAGTCTTGATGGCGCTTTCATTATCGCAGTAGAGTGGCACATTCTTTAGGTGGATACCATAGTCCTTGAGAGTTTGCTTCATCCAGAGAAGCTGAGCACAGCAAAATCCA
This sequence comes from Triticum aestivum, assembly GCF_018294505.1. Classification (NCBI taxonomy): domain Eukaryota; kingdom Viridiplantae; phylum Streptophyta; class Magnoliopsida; order Poales; family Poaceae; genus Triticum; species Triticum aestivum. Next base: position 361,352,714 of record NC_057807.1, read on the forward strand.
GCCGCAATGTATTCGGATTCAGCAGTGGAGAGAGATACACAGTTCTGCTTCTTTGAAGACCCACAGACAAGTGATCGTCCCAGAAAGTGACATGTGCCTGATGTGGACTTGTGATCAACCTTGTCACCGGCATAATCAGCATCTGAGAATCCAACTAGATCAAACTCTGAGCCCTTTGGATACCATAATCCTAGTGTTTGGGTGTAAGCCAAATATCGAAGAATTCGCTTCACGGCTAAGTGATGCGATTCCTTTGGTGCCGCTTGGAATCGGGCACACATGCAAACACTAAGCATTATATCTGGCCTAGATGCACATAAATAAAGTAAAGAACCAATCATGGAGCGCTATACCTTTTGATCGAACTCTTTACCATTGGCGTCGGGACTCAGATGACTTTTGGTTGGCATTGGCGTCGTGTATCCTTTCAATCTTGCATTTGAAACTTCTTCAGGCAATCTTTGAGATATTTTTCTTGAGATATGAAGATGTCGTTGTGTTGCTGACGGATTTGGAGACCCAAGAAGAACTTCAGCTCACCCATCATGGACATCTGATATTGCTCCTGCATCATGTGACCAAACTCATCACTGTATTTCTTGTTAGTGCAGCCGAAGATAATGCCATCCACATAGATTTGGCACACAAATAGTTCACCATCATATGTCTTCGTGAAGAGTGTAGGATCTAGTAAACCAGGTTTGAAGCCTTTGCTCTTCAGGAAGTCTTTGAGTGTGTCATACCAAGCATGAGGGGCTTGTTTGAGGCCATACAGTTCCTTGTTGAGCTTGTATACCATATCAGGATGTTTTGGATCTTCAAACCCAGGAGGTTGTGCAACCTATACTTCTTCTTCAATCTTTCCATTGAGAAAGGCACTCTTCACGTCCATTTGATACAGAAGGATGTTGTGATGATTTGCATAGGCTAGCAGTATGCGAATGTCTTCAAGCCTAGCCACCGGAGTAAATGTTTCATCAAAGTCAATCCCTTCCACTTGAGTGTATCTTTGTGCAATAAGACGAGCCTTGTTTCTGACAACTTGACCATGCTCATCTTGCTTGTGGCGATATATCCATTTTGTGCCAATGATATTGTGCTTACGAGGATCAGGACGCTTGACCAGTTCCCACACATTGTTCAGCTCGAATTGTTGAAGCTCTTCTTGCATAGCTTGAACCCATTCAGGTTCCATGAAGGCTTCAGCAACTTTCTTGGGTTCAGAGATTGAGACGAATGCAAAATGCCCACAGAAGTTTGTTAGCTGAGTTGCTCTTTGCGTTGCGCTTGAACGAGTGAGTGGACCAGGTGCATTGATGCTGTCAATTATCTTCTCAATTTGTACTTCATTTGCAACACGAGGTTGAACAAGATGAAGATTTTGCTCTTGCTGATCAATGTCGTCATTTGGAGGGTTGTCTTCAGGTTGAGCATTGTCTTCAGGTTGATTAGGTGCAGAAATGATCAGTTCCTCTTCAGTCTGAGCCTTAGAAGGTATGATCTCTCCAGTACCCATGAGCTTGATAGATTCACTGGGAGGAACTTCATCTAGCACATTTGGCAGGTGCTCTCTTTGCGAGCCGTTAGTCTCATCGAACCGCACATCCACAGTTTCAACCACTTTATAGTGAAAGAGGTTGAAGACTCTGTAGGAGTGCGAATCCTTTCTGTAACCAAGCATAAAACCTTCATGTGCTTTCGGTGCAAATTTTGAAGTGTGATGTGGGTCCTTGATCCAGCACCTAGCACCAAATACTCTGAAGTAACTGACATTTGGCTTCTTACCAGTTAGGAGTTCATAGGATGTTTTCTTCAGCAACTTGTGAAGATAAACACGGTTGATGACGTGACATGCAGTGTCAATGGCTTCAGGCCAGAACTTCTGTGGAGTCTTGTACTCATGGAGCATCGTTCGGGCCATCTCAATAAGAGTTATGTTCTTGCACTCCGCGATGCCATTTTGCTGAGGTGTGTAAGGATCAGAGAACTCATGAGTGATACCCAAAGTATCCAGATAAAGGTCGAGGCCGGTGTTCTTGAACTCAGTGCCATTGTCGCTTCTGATATGCTTGATCTTGATGCCATAGTTTGTCATGGCACGATTGGCAAAGCGTCTGGAGACATCCTGCACTTCAGTCTTGTAGAGGATTATATGCACCCAATATATCTAGAGTAATCATCAACAATGGCGAAGCCATAGAGGCAAGCAGTGGCATTTAGAGTAGAGTAGTGAGTAGGGCCAAATAAGTCCATGTGTAGCAGCTCGAAGGGTTGAGATGTAGTCATGATTGTCTTCGAGGGATGCTTGGATCTTGTCATCTTTCCAGCTTCGCAGGCACCACCCAGATGTTCCTTCTTGAACTTGACACCTTCGATGCCCAAAACATGCTTCTTCTTCACGAGAGTGTGCAAGTTCCTCATGCCAGCATGCCCTAGCCTTCGATGCCAAAGCCAGCACTCTGAAGCTTTTGCTAGAAGACATACGGCCATCTGCGGTCCTGCTGAGAAATCTACCATATACAGATCATCTTTCCGATACCCTTCAAAGACTAGAGACTTGTCAGATTCCATCAGTACAAGGCAACGATATTTTCCAAATAGCACAATCATGTTTATGTCACAAAGCATTGAGACAGACATTAAGTTGAAACCAAGGGATTCAACAAGCATCACTTTATCCATGTGTTGATCCCTTGATATTGCAACTCTACCTAGACCCAATACCTTGCTTTTACCAGTGTCAGCAAATGTGATGTGACTCTTGTCTGATGGACGTAGTGTTGAATCCATCAGAAGACTTCGATCGCCAGTCATGTGATTAGTGCATCCACTGTCCATAATCCATTCTGAAGTACGAGGTGTCATAGCCTACAGTGCAGTTTGGGGGATAGGCTTCACCAAGCGAGTCGTGAAGCAGAAACATTTGACGAACAAGTGGAACATGGAAATTCAGATCTTGGTTAGGATAGATAGGATGAGTGTCAAGGAATCCCGGAACGAAATACATAGTAAGACCATTTGGGCATTTTATCTTGAGCCCCACAAGATTTTTAAGGTCCCCAGCATTAGCATTGGACGCCTTTGATTTCCGGCTGGAGACCTTTCCCTGCAAAAGAGAGTTAAGTTTTCTTAATCACCCACATTTTCAGGGGTGGCTTAGAAGCAATAGGTCTAAGTACAGCATCTGAGAACTTCGGCTTTGGAGCCCTAGTAAATAGCCTTGCAGGAGGTGAATAATACTCATAGGAATAAGCAAAAAAATTCTTTGTTATATGAACATAGTGGTTTGATGAAACACGCTCATATTCATGGGTCTGAGTATGATTTCCCTGCAAAACATTGACATTAGGGTGACTCAAATGAGTCCTCGTTCTGTATGAAGCTTTTGGACCATATGAAGCCTTTGGTATGGGGTTTGTCTTCTTCACAGGTGGTGTCATGATGACATTCACTGGAAGATTCTCAAGACATCTTTTGGGTACCCATATCTTCTTCATAGGTGGCCCATTCCCGCAGTTAGTACCAATGTACCTGGCAAACATTTTGCCGTTCTGATTCTTAAACAGTTTATAGTTTGCATCAAAGGATTCATCAATGATAATAGGGTTAGCACAAGTGAAAACAGATAAGGTGGATGGATCTATTGAGGGTTCCTTTGCAGCAACCCATGTGGTTTTGGGGTACTACTCGGGCTTCCAGTAACACCCATCAACATTCATTTTCCTCTCGAACCCAACACCCTCTTTCCTAGGGTTTTGGTTCAGAATCTGCATTTTGAGGACATCACATGATGTCTGATGCCCTTTGAGACTTTTGTACATCCCTGTCTCAAGCACTGTCTTCAACCTAGCATTCTCATCAGCAATAGTAGTGGTATCCTCAGCAGAGGGGTTAGCTATCACATTAGCAGTTGAAGATATTGCAACAGGAGTAGCAGTAGAACATTCAGCCACAGAGGCAGCGTTATCACGCTCAATGCATTTTAGACATGGTGGTTCAAATCCTTCCTGAGCGGGACTTATCTGTTGAGCGCGGAGTGACTCGTTTTCCTATTGAAGATCTTCATGAGCCGATCTCAATTTCTCAAGTTCCTGCTTCCTTTGAAGATAATCATAGGAAATCTTTTCATGAGAGGTTGAGAGCGATTCATGTCGACTTTCAAGTTCTTGGTACTTAACATGAAGTTTTTTTATGTCTTCAATTAAGGATTGAGACTTGGTCATTTCCGCGTCCAACAGGTCATCGCTTTTGTCTAATAGTTTTTGAATATGTTCCATAGCTTTCTGTTGTTCAGTTGCAATTTTAGCAAGTGTTTTGTAACTAGGTTTGGATTCACCATCAGAGTCATCTTCACTTGATGTTTGAAAGTAAGCATCGCGTGAGTTTACCTTTGCACCACGTTCCATGAAGCAGTAGGTGGGAGTCGAGTCGTCCTTGTCATTATCATCAGTGTTGGTGACGGAGCCATTGTCTTCGGTGTTGAAGATGGACTTGGCAACGTAAGCTATAGCTAGAGCCAGACTCGCAACACCAGAGTCGGACTCCTCCTCTGAATCCATTTCCTTGCCAACAAAAGCATGAGCCTTGACATATGAGCTCTTCTTGTGTGATGAAGACTTGGAAGAAGACTTTGAGGATTTGTTCTTCTTCTTGTCGTCAAAATCATATTCTTTGATCTTCTTTTTCTTCTTCTCATTGTCCCACTGTGGACACTCAGAGATGTAGTGACCAGGTTTCTTGCACTTGTGGCAGGTTCTCTTGTTGTGATCATGGGTGGAAGATTCATCATTTCTTGAGCTGGATCGTGAAGACTTTCTGAAGCCTTTCTTCTTGGTTAATTTCTGGAACTTCTTCACAAGCATAGCAAGCTCCTTTCTAATGTCTTCAGGATCACCAGAAGTGCAGTCAGATTCTTCTTCAGATGAGGAAACAGCCTTTGCCTTCAAAGCGCGAGTTCAGCCATAGTTGGGGCCATAGATATCTCATTTCTTAGATAGCTGAAACTCATGTGTGTTGAGCCTCTCAAGTATGTCAGACGGATCGAGAGTCTTGAAATCAAGGCGTTCTAGAATCATCAGGGCCAAGGTGTCAAATGAGCTGTCAAGTGATCTTAGTAGTGTCTTGACTATTTCATGCTTTGTGATCTCAGTGGCGCGAGTGCTTGGAGCTCATTTGTGATATCGGTGAGGCGATCAAATGTGAGCTGGACATTCTCATTGTCGTGTCGCTTTAAGCGGTTGAAGAGGTTGCGGAGAACACTGATCCTTTGATCTTGCTGAGTTGAGACGCCTTCATTGACCTTGGAGAGCCAGTCCCAGACTAGCTTCGATGTTTCTAGAGCACTCACACGACCATACTGTCCTTTGGTCAGATGACCACAGATGATGTTCTTGGCGGTAGAGTCCAGTTGAACGAACTTCTTGACATCAGCAGGGGTGACACCTTCACCAGTCTTGGGAATGCCGTTCTTGACGACATACCATAGATCGACATCAATGGCTTCAAGATGCATGCGCATCTTATTCTTCCAGTAGGTATATTCAGTGCCATCGAAGAGGGGGCACGCAGCAGAGACTTTGATTATCCCTGCAGTCAACATAGCTAAAACTCCAGGTGGTTAAACCAATCACACAGAACAAGGGAGTACCTTGCTCTGATACCAATTGAAAGGGCTAGTTATCGACTAGAGGGGGAGTGAATAGGCAATTTTTATGAAAGTCTTCAAAATATGGGAGTTTTGAAGACAAACAATAGAAATGACTCTATTCGTATGCAGCGGAAGGAAGACTACACTAGGCAAGCCATAGTCAAGTATTCAATGAAGTGAAAGCACGAAGACTATCAGCAGCTAGGTAGTAAGGATCAAGATGGAAGATAGTATGAAGCCAATCAGACCAAGTAGTCTCGCAGTGAAGTCAAACAGATAATGCAAGTAGGCAATGACTTCACGAAGACAAACTGTAAGTAAAGAGAAGTGAGAGAAAGAACCAGTAGCTTGGAGGAGACAGAGATTTGTTCGACCAGTTCCGGTTGTTGTGACAACTGTACGTCTGGTTAGGGAGGCTGAGATTCAACTCAGAAGACCGCGTCTTCACCTTATCCCCGTTGAGCTAAGGACACCTAGTCCCCGCCCAATCACTCGGGTAAGTCTTCAAGGTAGACTTCCAAACCTTCACAGACTTCGTTCACCGGCAATCCACAATGACTCTTGGATGCTCAGAACGTGACGCCTAACCGGCTAGAGGATTCACAGTCCTCAAGTGTAACAAGTCTTTAGATCACGCGGACAGAAAGACTTCAGTGATGCCAAACACTCTTTGGGCTCTGGGTGGTTTGGGCTTTGTCCTCGCAAGGATTCTCTCTCAAAAGGCTTCGGAGGTGGGTTGCTCTCAAACGACAAAAGCCGTGTACTAAAGCTGAGCAGCCACCAATTTATGGTGTACGGGGTGGGCTATTTATAGCCACTAGGCAACCCGACCTGATTTGTCTGAAATGACCCTGGGTCACTAAGGAACTGATAGTGTCCCAACGGTCAGATTTCAAACACACGCGGCAGCTTGAGTTGGGCTACAAGTAAAGCTGGCTCATCCGACTTTGGATAAGATTTGCTCTCATTGTCTTCGCTCGAATACATAGGATTTGGTTGAGCATCACTTCAGTCACTCTGACTTTGTTCACTTGGACTCCACTTAACAGTGCGGTGGTTCCTATGACTCAACAAAGAAGAAAAGGAAACAACAAAACAGCTAAGTCTTTGCGCTCCATAGTCTTCATGTGATGTCTTCTCATGTCATAGTCTTCAACATGAACAGCTTCACAGACCACCATTGTCTTCAATGTCTTCACAAATTTTTAGGGGTCATATCAGGTAGGTAAACCGAATCAATGAGGGATTACTACCTGTGTTATCCTGCAATTCTCACAAACACATTAGTCCCTCAACCAGGTTTGTCGTCAATACTCCAAAACCAACTAGGGGTGGCACTAGATGCACTTACAATATCAGTCAAACGCATACGCAAAAATATAGGTCTAATCATTTCAGCAAAGCGCTCGAAATCCTCCTCATCCTTTTTCTTGGATTGTTTGGGGGGAAAAGGCATGGGTTTCTAAACCCATGGTTCTCTTTCTTTACCATGCTTCCTAGCAACAAAATCTCTCTTATCATAACGTTTATTCTCTTGACTGTGGGTTATCAAGATCAACAGCAGGCTCAACCTCTATATCATTGTCATTGCTAGGTTGAGCATCAACATGAACATTATCATTAACGTTATCACTAGGTTCATGTTCATCACCAGATTGTGTTTCAGCAGCAGAAATAGAAATATCATTGGGATTATCAGGTGTGTCAACAATAGGTTCACTAGAAGCATGCAAAGTCCTATCATTTTTCTTTTTCTTCTTTTTAGAAGGACTAGGTGCATCAACATTATTTCTCTGGGAATCTTGCTCAATTCTCTTAGGGTGGCCCTTAGGATACAAAGGTTCCTGAGTCATTTTACCTGTTCTAGTCGCTACTCTAACAGCAAAGTCATGTTTATTATTATTTAATTCATTGAGCAAATCATTCTGAGCCTTAAGCACTTGTTTTACTTGAGTGGTAACCATGGAAGCATGTTTACTAGTGAGTTTAAGTTCATCCTTAACTCTAGACATATAATCACTCAAGTGTCCAATCATATAAGTATTACTTTTCAATTGTCTACCAACATAAGCATTGAATTTTTCTTGTTTAGCCATAAAGTCATCAAATTCATCCAAGCATTGGCTAGCAAACTTAGTAGACGGGATTTCAACTTTATCATATCTATAGAGAGAATTTACCTTTACTACCTATGTCGGGTTATCGAGACCATGTATTTCTTCAACAAGAGGTATATTAAGGCCATATATTTCTTCAACAGGATGTAAATTCTTAACATCTTCAGCATTAATACCTTTCTCTTTCATAGATTTCTTTGCCTCTTGCATATCTTCAGGACTAAGAAATAGAACACCTCTTTTCTTCGGGGTTGGCTTAGGAGTTGGTTCAGGAAGTGTCCAATTGTTTTCATTAGTCAACATATTATTCAATAGCAATTCAGCTTGATCAGTTGTTCTTTCTGTGAAAACAAAACCAGCACAACTATCCAGGTGGTCCTTGGAAGCATCGGTTAGTCCATTATAAAAGATATCAAGTATTTCATTTTTCTTAAGAGGATGATCAGGCAAAGCATTAAGTAATCGGAGAAGCCTCCCCCAAGCTTGTGGGAGACTCTCTTCTTCAATTTGCACAAAATTATATATTTCCCTTAAATCAGCTTGTTTCTTATGAGCGGGGAAATATTTAGCAGAGAAGTAATAAATCATACCCTGGGGACTACGCACACAACTAGGATCAAGAGAATTAAACCAAGTTTTAGCATCATCCTTTAATGAGAACGGGAATATCTTAACGATATAGTAGTAGCGAGATTTCTCATCATTAGTGAACAGGGTGGCTATATCATTCAATTTAGTAAGATGTGCCACAACAGTTTCAGATTCATTGCCATAAAAAGGATCAGATTCAACCAAACTAATTATCTCAGGATCGACAGAGAAATCATAATCCTTATCAGTAACACAGATAGGTGAAGTAGCAAAAGCAGGGTCATGTTTCATTGTAGCATTCAGAGACTTTTGTTTCAGCTTAGCTAGTAATTTCTTAAGATCGGATTTATCATTGCAAGCAAGAAAATCTCTAGCAGTTTCTTCATCCATAACATAACCCTCAGGAACAACAGGCAATTCATATTTAGGGGGAGAACCTTCATCATCACTTTCATCAATATTATCAATTTCAATAATTTCATTCTCTCTAGCCCTAGCAAGTTGTTCATCAAGAAATTCACCTAATGGCACAGTAGTATCAAGCATAGAAGTAGTTTCATCATAAGTATCATGCATAGCAGAAGTGACATCATCAATGACATGCGACATATCAGAATTAATAGCAGAAGCAAGTTTAGGTGTCGCAAGTTTACTCATAACAGAAGGAGAATCAAGTGCAGAGCTAGATGGCAGTTCCTTACCTCCCCTTGTAGTTGAGGGATAAATCTTAGTTCTTTCGTCTTTCAAGTTCTTCATAGTGACCAGCAGATATAAATCCCAAGTGACTCAAAGAATAGAGCTATGCTCCCCGGCAACGGCGCCAGAAAATAGTCTTGATGACCCACAAGTATAGGGGATCACAACAGTTTTCGAGGGTAGAGTATTCAACCCAAATTTATTGATTCAACACAAGGAAAGCCAAAGAATATTCTCAAGTATTAGCAGTTGAGTTGTCAATTCAACCACACCTGGATAACTTAGTATCTGCATCAAAGTATTTCGTAGCAAAGTAGTATGGAAGTAACGGTAACAGTAGCAAAAGTAGCAGTAGCAGTTTTGTTATGATTGTAACAGCAGCAACGGTAAAGTAACTAAGAAAAGAGCAATATGTGAAAAGCTCGTAGGCATTGGATCAGTGATGGATAATTATGTCGGATGCGATTCCTCATGTAGTAGTTATAACATAGGGTGACACAAAACTACCTCCAATTCATCAATGTAATGTAGGCATGTATTCCGAATATAGTCATACGTGCTTTTGGAAATGAACTTGTATGACATCTTTTGTCCTACCCTCCCGTGGCACCGGGGTCCTATTGGAAACTAAGGGATATTACGGACTCCTTTTAATAGAGTACCGGACCAAAGCATTAACACTTAGTGAATACATGAACTCCTCAAACTACGGTCATCACCGATAAGTATCCCGATTATTGTCACTTTAGGGTTAACGGATCATAACACATAATAGCTGACTATAGACTTGCAAGATAGGATCAAGAACTCATATATATTCATGAAAACATAATAGGTTCAGATCTGAAATCATGGCACTCAAGCCCTAGTGACTAGCATTAAGCATAGCAAAGTCATAGCAACATCAATCTCAGAACATAGTGGATACTAGGGATCAAACCCTAACAAAACTAACTTAATTACATGGTAAATCTCATCCAACCCATCACCGTCTAGCAAAACTATGATGGAATTACTCACGCACGGCGGTGAGAATCATGAAATTGCTGATGGAGGATGGTTTATGATGACGACGGCGACAGATTCCCCTCTCCGGAGCCCCGAACGGACTCCAGATCAGCCCTCCCGAGAGAGTTTAGGGCTTGGCGGCGGCTCCGTATCGTAAAACGCGATGAATTCTTCTCTCTAATTTTGTTCTCCCCGAACGTGAATATATGGAGTTGGAGTTGAGGTCGGTGGAGCTTCAGGGGGGCCATGAGGCAGGGGATGTGCCCTAGGGGGGCGCGCCCCCCACCCTCGTGGACAGGGTGTGGGCCCCCTGATGCTAATTTTTTTGTCAGTATTTTTTATTATTTCCAAAGAGTTGCTCTGTGGATTTTCAGGTCATTGCGAGAACTTTTATTTATGCACAAAAATAACACCATGTCAGTTCTATTGAAAACAGCATTAGTCCGGGTTAGTCCATTCAAATCATGCAAGTTAGAGTCCAAAACAAGGGCAAAAGTGTTTGGAAAAGTAGATACGACGGAGACGTATCAGGGGCGAGCGAGGCGCTGCCAGAGCAGGGGTCCACGCTGGGGGGCGAGCGGAGCCCGACGACGGGATGACTACGGGGCACGAAGTAAGCAACGAGGGTCAAGGGGGAACTAGGGCTCACAAGGATGGCGACGGCGAGGTCAGGTGGGTAGGGGAGGCCGAACGACGGCGAATAGAGCGACAACGTCAAGTGGTGGCCGAGGGAGGAAGAAGAACCGGGCGTTGTTGTTGCGACTCCCTAGGCTCGCTCCATTTGTAAAGATGACATAGGTGAAGGCGGTGGCTCTCGTGGACATCTTCACGAGGCTCGGGGTGGCTAGTGGCCACGCAGGCGGTGGTGGCATGGCGAGGGCAATGTTCGGGCACCGATGAAGAGAAGGGTACGAGCGAGAGAGTGAGCATTTGAGGGTTAGGGTTCGGCCAAGTGGCACGGGCGGCCTCCTTATCTACCAGGGGACCGCGGGATGGCTTCCGCATGTCCGGAGCACGGCCATGGCAGGCGCATGGGTGCCACGCCCTCCCTTATGAACAGAGCTAGGAGATGATGTCGGGGTGGGCTGGACCACACTGTGCATATTGGGCCTCAGTGCACAGTGATCCACCTTCTATTTTCTAATTTTCTTTCTACTTTAATTCTTAGGCACTGGTTTGCATTATTTTGAGCTACTAAAAGAATTTAGTTAAAGGTGCAACTTAGCACATAATTACTAGGCAGTGAGTTGAGTTAGACCACCAAGTTGCAATTTATTTGAAATAGTTTGAATATTTGTGTAAGTCAAATTGGTTCAAATAAATGTTGTTGGATCAGTTTTAAATAGTTTAGGGGCATTTTAACAATTCAAATAATGTTAGTTTCTACTCCCTCCGTTCCTAAATATAAGTCTTTTAAGAGATTCCACTATGGACTACATACAAAGCAAAATGAGTGAATCTACACTCTAAACTATGTCTATATACATCTGTATGTAGTCCATAGTGGGATCTCTAAAAAGACTTATATTTTGGAACGGAGGGAGTACATGACAAATAGTTAGTGAATATTTGCAATAACACAGACACTTTTGTTTATTTATTTGAAGAACTTTTATTTTTACTCACTATTTGAATTTTGAATTGGAATAGATTTTGGATCTTAATGACTATTAGTAAGTTAATGATAATGACTTGGCATAATTAGAGGAAGGTAAATGTAGCTTGATTACCGGGGTGTTACAGCTTCCCTCTGCTGCCATGGAAGCCTCCCAATCGTCGACCGTCATGGATGTCATCCACGAGCCGTTCCCTTCAGTAGATCTCGTCGCCGGCGATGTCGCGCCCGTCGCCGTTCAAGGCTCCACCGCGCCACCCCTCAAGCGGCAAGGCAACGTCGTTGTTCTAGGCGACGCTCACACAGGCCCTACAAGGAAAGCGCCCCCGCTCGCCGCCCCCACCGGCCCAGCCGCTGTGAATCCGGTCCGCCCCGCGCCGGCGAAGAAAGGGAAGGTTGCCGGTTGAAACGCAAGAACACCACCACAAGAGCGACCCCGCCAACACCTCCCCCGATAGCTCCGGCAAGAACTGCCCCGAGAATGCCCACCGATGGAGCTGCCGCCGCCGCCCCCAAGGTGTTTGATGGAATGGCCCGAGGTATGATGCTTCCATTGCTTCCACTTCTTTCACTTTTGTCCATTGCGTGTGTTCATGAGTTGTCGGGCGAAATTGCAGTGCCAGTATGCATGATGCAATTGCCGACTTCGTGCAAATGTTGGATGTCAACACCGTCGACATCGATCAAGCCCCTATCGGTGATTATGGTTAGAATGAGATGGATGGTGGCGTGCACGGGCACGTGAGGAAGAAGATTACGTGGAGGAGGTTGAGGAGGGGGTGTTCGATGAAGCGCTAGCAAACTCACGCGCAAGATCAAAGAACTACACGCCATTGAAAGATAAAGTCTTGATCAAGGCTTGGGAAGCGGTGTCTATTGATGCATACACCGACACCGAGCAAACCACAAAGAGGTATTGGCAAAGGATCGAGGATCAATACCTCCGCATGATGGCAAAGTATCCCAACAGAATGCCACGCACCTTTCGGTCTCTCCAAGGTCGTTGGGACGTGATCAATCCGATTTGTAGCCGTTGGGCTGCATGCTTGCAACAAGTCCGCAATGCACCTCCAAGTGGCACCATTGAATCTAACTATGTGAGTTTGTTTTCATGTCTCAAGTTGCACATATCTTTGTAGCCGTCGAAGTGGTTGCATAATTTGACATTATTTTCATTTTGTAGGACAAAATTACGCAAGAGAGGTACAAAGAATATGGAAGCTTCCGGTAAGAAGGCATTTCAACTAGAGCATTGTTGGGAACTTCTCAAGGAAAGCGAGAAGTGGAAGTTGATTGACAAGGAATCCCCACCGAAGAGGGGTGCACTCACCAAGATTGATGATGCTGAAGATGAAGATGACGATGACCCAAGAAACAAGAACAAGCCCAATGAAAACAAAAAGGCCAAGGAGAATATCAAGAAGGAAGCATAGGCTTCAAGTATGTGGGACAAGCCAGATCACATGGTCAAGTCCAATGAGCTATTGGTGATCAAGAGATTGGAGGCAAAAAAGGAGTTGCCTGAGAAGAAGGCTCAAGAGAAGCAAGAGAAGTGGCAACTACTTAAAGAGGAGACCATGCACAAGGCCGCCATTGAGGAGAGAAGAGCCATGGTCGGTGAGAACAAAGACATGGCCAAGCTTCTTGCCGAAGAGAACAAGATCATAATGATGAACCGAAATGAGATGGATGAGGTCACCAAAGAATGAGATGACATTGCATGGTTGGAGATCTTGGAGAGGAGGATAGCCGCAAGAGGCAAGAGGCCATGTGGTGCCAATGTTTGGTTGTGGTTCGGCAAGTGGTGGTGAAGATTTCATCTTGTGATGATGATGGAGTGATGAATGATGCGATGTCTTTTGGGTTGTGGCGCGAAAACTGTGTTCAAATGTCATCAAAACTGTGTTTGAATTCTTCGAATTTGTGTTTTTTGGGTCGAAATCATGGTCAATTGCATCATGTGGTTTTACGGTTTGAGGGGCCGAAATCGGCTGCAGCCGAACAGAGCCTACAAATCTGAGGGGTAAAAAAATCCCAAGTAATTTCGGTTGTTAAATTACGATTTTCTCAGACCTTATCCCGGTTATAAGGGTCACGGGTTTAAGAGCATCTCCAGCCATTGGCCCCCAGGGGCGCGTAAAATCGCCGTCTGGGGGCAAGCCGACGCAAAAGATCGGCCTCGGGGCGAGTGGGTTCCCAGTCGCCGACCCCAGGGCCGCCCCCACACGCCATCTAAGTTAAAAAAACATTCGGCAAAGTTCGGCCAAACTCGGCTAAAATTCGGCAAACTTGGCATATATTAGACATGTTCGACAATTTACATAGCAAATTTATCTAAAAAAGGCCGAAACTAAGGGGCGAAGAAGTCGCTGAACGCGGCGTAGTCGCCGCCGTCGCCACCATCCTCGCCGTCGGCGGCGGCGGCAACCTTCTCCTCCTTGACGCGGCCGCCCCTGCTGGACCCCTACCAAGCGTCGCCATGGCAGACCGGTGGTGGTGGTGGCGCGTCGTCAATATCTTTGAGGACGATGACGCCTCCTTCGTCATGGCCCCGGCGGCGTTGTTCTTAGCGCTGCAGGGCGGCGCACTGGCGCTCCATCTCCATCTTGAGATAGTCGTCGCACGCCCATTTTAGGGCCGCCTCCTCGTCGAGCTCCACGTCGTCGTGCTCCGCCTTCACGGCGGGGAGCCCCGGCTCCATTTTCACGGCGGGGAGCCCCGGCTCCGTCTTTGGCTTGACGAAGCACGGAGGAGCCGACGAGGAGGCGCGCCGGCCGCCCTCGTTTATGACGATGCCGGTGCTGCGAGTGCGCCGGCCGAGTGGCGCCTCCGCTGCGGGCTCGGCCTTGACGCCGAGCACGCCGGTGAGCCGGAGGAGTGGGAAGAAGAACGGGAGGAGGATGCGAGGAGGAACAGAACCTCCTGGGCATCCATTGCCCGCCGCGCCGGTGGGCCGGGGCCGCCGTTGTGGCAGGGTATGCCAGCGGCGGTTCATTGCCGCCGTGGAGCGTGCGGCCGGGGCCGCCCCACCACACGCGGCACCCCTCGTTGTTCTTGACGTCGCCCACCACCGGCGCCCCATTGGTGGACGCCAGCCTCTGCTCCTGGCGGCGCTGGAAGTACGCCGCCCACGCCGCGTGGTTGTCGGCGGCGTACTGGGGGAGGGCGAGCTGCTCCTCTGTGAGGGAGGCTCGCACGCGGTCGATCTCGGCGACGAAGTAGGCGGGGCGCGCCTCGACGTCGGGCACCGGGGGAATGGGCACTCCCCCGTTACTGAGTCTCCACCCCGTTGGTCCGGTGCGCATGTTCGGTGGCGCCGGGATGTTCGCCTCGAACAGGAGCCACGCCTCCCACTCGTGAAGCGAGCGGCGGCCGAAGCCGTTGGCCGCCGCCGCGTCGCCGGGGAAACGCGCGATCATCGGGCTTGGGAGTGAGGGAGAGGGAGGGAAAAAGCGTCGGCGGCTGCGCACTGGAGAGGGAGAGCTCGGCGGCGGTCGATGGGCGGCTAGGGCTGGTGTGGCCAGAGGCGAGGGAGGCCACCGGCTTATATAGCCGCGTCCGTGTGTACGCGTGGCGGGAGGGGAGGCGTCGCCGCGCCGCCCCGTGACGCGCCGCTCGTGATGAGGAATCAATGGCAAGGCTGGCCGGCGGCGACAGCGCGGCAGCCTTGGCATTGATTCCCGCAGAAAACGAGGCGATGAGGGTGACAAAGCGGCCATCTTGCTGACTCGGCGGGCCCGCGGCTCTTTTGCGCCAAAACCACTCGCCCCAGCGCCCACGGGCGCCTCCAGCGCGCCGGGTTTGGCGTGGGTCCGCCGGCGCTGATTTCGGACCAAGCCGACGAAAACGAACTCCTTAAGACGCGACTAGACCATTTTTTCGGTGCCGACGAAAAAAATCACCTCGGGAGACCGTGTTGGGGCACGGCTGGAGATGCTCTAAGGTATGCTATAGTTGCTGTAAAGCTAGCGCGCGTTCGAACGAATGCGCGGCAAAATAAGCTGCTTGGTCTAGGTGCACTTGCCAAACCTTATCGATTCGACGCACGGCTGATGCAATTTTGTCGAATCAAATGGCACGGGTACGCTAGCTCCATTATTCTGATTGCGCTCACACCGCTTGCTAATCTTGACCCAAGGCGTGTAGCGTACACACTTGCAAAATGCCAAAATCACGTGACACGGATCATTTCCCCCTACATTTATTTCCTTTAGATATTTTTTTCTTTTCACGCTTATTTTCTTAGAGTTTAATGCATAATCCACCTTGGATAAAACAAATGCAGACTAAAATAATATCGAACCGAACTTTATTCTAGAAAGCACTAGCTTCAAGTCAAAATGAAGCGACTGATTCCACCCAATTCTTTTTCACAGCAAAATTTAGTTGTTTCGTAAATCGGATTAGCCCTTTCTAAGTAGAGAGAACAAATCGGTAATTCACTTCTGAGTAATAGTAAAAGTATTCAAAAAATCTGAAAAAAATTGACATCAAAGATGATCGAGTGTCCAAGAAGCGTGTGCAAATTTTGGTGATGTTTGGACATCCGATGAGCTCTACACAAAAAAGACAAATTCAAGCCCAAACAATGTACTTTGTAAAGTTTCTTTAAAAACCATTTTTTTTATTGAAGGTGGTTGATGGTTGGCGGCGCGAGGCAGCGGCGGGCTTCGCCGGCGCACGGCATGGCTTCTGGTGGAGCGGCGAGCTCCAGTGGTGAGGCAGCAACACCGATGGAGCTGGGCGGCGCAACCTGAAGGCGGTGGCGCAAGTTCCTGACCGTAGAGGCAGCGGCGCTGTGGAGGCTCTCCTAGGAAGGAGCTCATGGCGAGCAGCGTGTGATCGACTTCCTCTGCTTCGGGGTGCGCGGTGGTGTCTTCCCGGTGGTGCTGCCGTCGGAGTGGAGTGCGGAGGGTGGGTCAGATCTGTGACCTGCTCGGGTTCGAGCTGAGCCAGGGCGAGGAGGCCGTTGCATGGATGTCCCCTGGAGCGAGTGGATGTCCCCTGGCGCGGCGTGCCTAGTCCTTGCCCCGGGTGATGGGAGGCTGCTGGCCGGGGTTGTTGGTGGAGATTTGGGCCGTGTTTCTCCCTGTTGTGTGCAGTGTCGGTGGACCATGGTTGTGCGACTTCGACGGCAGGGTGCTGTGGTGGCGGCGGGGTGAAGCTACAAGGACGCTGCTGCCCCAATTCTTGGGAGGTGTGGAGATGTGCGGCGATACGGACAAAAGTCTTGCCCGGTGTTTGCCGGGCCGGCGGCGAGGGCACCCGCGGGGTGTCTTTTCCCTTCTTGGAGGCGTCACCGAGGTGTACAACCATCACCCTCCCTCGCTTGGCGTTGGTAGTTGTCTCCGGGCGAAAGCCTTGATTTGCAGGATCGGCACGATGGCGGTGTCCCCGACGTCATTCCTCTGTTGGGAGCATCGCGCATGGCGAGACGGTTTGAAGGTCCTTTCTTGGCTCCTCCGGTGTTGGCCGTTGTTCATGTTCGATCTACTGCGGCGCAATGTACGACCGTCGCTAGTGATTCCAAGACGGTGGCTTTTTCGAGTCAGATCAAGTCCCGCCATTCACTTGCCACCTCCTTTAGGCATAAAGGGTGGATGGTGCGTCGACAAGGGATACTCGGTGAGAGTTGTTGTTTCTTCGGTGGTGACCGGCATCGGTCGAGACGCGGCAAGGTTTTTTCGGTTTTGGGCAAGCGCTTTTGCGTTGTAGTTGCTTTGTCGTGGGTGGAGTGGAGTTCTTGCTACGCTCATTGTTCACAGCGAGTTGTAGTTGTCTTGTATTTGCAATTCTCTCTTCTCTAAACTATGGTACGTAATTTGCGTACTCTGAAAAAAAAATCATTTCTTTTTGTTACAACCTCCTCGAATGTTGAAACATCACGAATTTTAGCATGCGCGTCACGCATTCAAGCATCTTGGATGAAAATATAATCATTTTTCAGATTTTTATTTTATGATTTTACTGTGCACACCCATGTGCATGTGTACATGTGCAGCAAATCACTGCTTCCTAAAAAAATGTATATATTTTTAGACTTTAAACACTTTAAGCCACTTGGAAAATTCACCAAATGTGCGTTTAATGGACACACGCAAATGATCGAAATACTTGTCCATCTACATCATGAGTACGCCGTTTGGTAGCAAGTCCTTGTACTGCACGTACGTGTCAACCTCCTGGTTTGCAGATTAGCAACTAATGCGCGATAGTATTATAAATGGACTGTTTCACGTCAATGCAATTCGCTAATCTCCAGCAAGACAAAGCAGTATAGTCGTTATCACTAACTAATTTTCTAGACATGTATACATACACCCATACGTAGTATCAAATAGTACCGGTGACAAGTCATTCTCATTTGCTATACTCCAAATGGCGCAGTGCCAGTACGCTTTAGGACTACCTACTAAAACAATGCCAAATGGGCACAGCTATGGTCGTACTAGAAAATGGCGCAGGTGTTAGGGCGAAAAGGCTAATTAAAACAAAAACAAACAAAGTTGTTGACCTCCTCCCAACCCAACCTTTGCTTAGAACCCAAAAATTTTTGGACCATGGCATGATCCGCTGGATCTTTGTGGTGCCCTAGAATAAAACTGTGCAAAGGATGGAAAGCAAGAGAAGCACTAGGAGTATATGAATCCTTCCTCTTTGTCAGATTTGATTATGGTTAATCAGGGCTTTGCGCTGGTCTTAATCGTATTTGCAGATTCCTCATCATAGTTTAATCATACCGATGCAAGGCACCCCTGGATGAATCATCAAGTGGTGCACTAAGCAACAAATGCACCTTTAATCGGGTCATGTGTACTGCATACATACATGCTTCAGGGCTTTTCATTACTTTTTGATGCTCCATGTTAGTAGTGGCATGCATAATGGACCATGCAGCGCATGAGGCATTGAGTGCTAATTATAGACCTTAAAAAGCCCCTAAGTTTTGCAATTAAAATGAGAACACAGCAAAGCAAAGCCTAGCTTCATTAGGGAAATGCAGGTAGTAGCTTTTATATCAGAAAAAAGTAAGTGGGGATTCCAATCTTGCATATTTTTGGTGGATCATTTGTCTTTGCTTATTTAACCATGGAAACCTTATGGAAAACGAATCTCATTGCGCATGAATGATGCTGCATGGACCATACACGTAGAGCCTTTGGAGATCATTTCATTTGTCTTGACTTGTTTGTTACTGTGTGTGGTACTACATCCACCGCCTTCATTGAGCAAGACGTGTAGAGATGTACAGGAGCAGGAGAGGCAGGTTTGTACTATAAATGGGGGCAGGAGGCGTTTCGTATACGCTTCAGCAAAAGAACGCACGCATGACTGAAACTGCTATACCTGAGTAGACTATTCACAAGTGGGGGTGCTCTTGATGTGCCTGCCTGCCTACGACTAGGAGCGAAAGCAATGCAAACCATATCCTCTTTTTGTATGCCCAGTGACACTGACAGCTAGTCCTTGTTGCTCTACTATAGGTATGTATGTATGTAATGTATAGTACGTAAGTATAATTTTGACGTTCGTATTTTTGTCAAAAATAAACAAGAAAGGCCAACTCACGAGAGACATGCTATTATGTTGCTAAAAAATGCTCTCTACGTTTTCTTTTTTTTAGAAAAGGATGATGACCCCCGACCTCTGCATCTGGATGATGCATACGGCCACTTTATTAATTATTCTCACGAGACCTTACAAAATAATATAACAGTAAGACTAAAGCCGCTGTCTAAGCATCTCTATCCAGCTGATGAAGGGGCGCAGATAGCCTGGGCCTAATACCAAACAGACGTCGCAGCCAAACCTAACATCTAAGATTTAAGAACCCATCCAGGACGCCTCCCGGGCATGGGTCTCACCGGTCCGGCGTGCACTCAGATGCCGCCGCCACCAACCTCCACCGCTCCATCTTCAGAACTGTACTGATGCATCAACCTTGCTCGGTCTAGCTATCATCGACGCCACCACGGCGCCAAACGGCACCTCCTTCCTGCGCGCAAACAGCTGAGCACGTCGCGGTCGCCACTGATACACCTCAACGCCATGCTGCCAGGTATCACCAGCCGACACAGCTTGAAGTCCTTGGAAAATCTGTCGTGCGTAGCACCTGCCGACCAGGCATGACAAAGCTTAGCACCTGTCGATCAGGCATGACTTGACATCACCACCGAAGCTCCGTGCAAGACGAAGCCGCTCCACCTCCTGCCTCTGACATCCAACGATGCTCCCAAGAGAGAAACGACACTGCAATGCCGCCATCGTCCGATCTGGAACACCAGATCCTAGGGTTTTCCCTGAAGCAGCACGAGTGGGTCGACAATAGTTACACGACGATGCCTTCATCAAGGTAACGGCGAGAACGCCACCATCGCCTGTCGTCGGCTCGGTTTTCACCGGCAACCATGTCTCCCCTACTCGCAGCCGGGACAAGATGATGGATCTCGAGATCCGATCACCAAGCCTCTGGCCGGCCATCTCGGAAAGAAGATGACCACCACGTCCACCAGTGTCACCACGCCGGGCACGCGTCACCGCCGGCACCCCCATGGTGCCTAGAGGCCGACAAGCCCAGACCCCGGCACCACCAGATCTAGAT
>NC_057807.1:361373674-361375326 GCF_018294505.1 Triticum aestivum
GCCGCTGGGCCCCGCCCAGCCCAGCGCCGTCCCGCGCAGCGCCGTCCCGCGCCGGACGCCAACCGCGAGGAGAGGGGCAAGATCCCCGCCGCCACCAACGCTGGCCGGTCTTTGCCTGGCGGCGCTGTGCGGTGGCGGCGAGGGGAGAGATCGACGAGGGAGGACGAGGGGCGGCGGCTAGGGTTTCCCCCGAGGACGCTCGCGGGAGCGGCTCGGGGGTCGGATAGAGAACTCAGCTAGCGTCCGAGTTGGTCGCCACTTGTGGCTAGGGTACCGTTCAGATATAATCATTTTCTAAATATAAGTCTCTGTAGAGCTTATATTATAGACCACGTACGGATGTATATAGATACATTTTATTTTGAGTGTAAGATTTATTCATTTTGCTTCGTATATAGTGCATGGTGAAATCTCTACACGGACTAATATTTACGAACGGAGGATGTATTAAACATTATACAGAGCTTGCACTTGCTGCATTTATTTTTCTGCATAATTTGCAGTCTTGCAGATGCTCCGATAGATAAAGCTACGATAGCACTGCAAAAAGAAGTGAAAGGAAGGGTCGAAGGAGGAGTCTTGTGACATGCAGGATGTGGCTAGATCGTGGTACTGCTCGTACACGTAGGCGGAGGCGTGAGAGGATCTTCCGGCCGGATTCACCGCGTCCACACGCCTAGGTTCGCCGGCCCGGGGCCTGGTGTGGTGTGCCCATGCTGTGGTGGCCCACATGTAAGCATCTGAGGCTCAGAGGTGGGCCCGATGACAAGGTCCACTGCTGGCACATCACCACCTCATGTCAGGTTCTCGATCCCCTCGTGCTATGCTAGAGCCAGTAACCGACCAGTCGGTCACCCATGGCCATTGGGCAATGCATCAAGATTAGGAAGCTGTAATTCGGGGTTTATCCCTCCCATTATGTCTGAACTGACACGATGTGATGAAAAGGAACCGGACTCCCGAAAAACAAAAGGAACTGGAAGAAGAAAGATGGATTAATAAGAATGAAAGTACTACTTGAAATAAAAAAGAATTACGTACGAAGCAGATAAGCACAAGTGCGAAGCCGAACTACATACGCCACGCCCGGTTTCTCTGACCGTTGCGAGCCGGCTTTCAGGGCCGCTGCAGGGTGCTGTACTGCTTACTCGACGTGCTAACAAAAGGAGTTAGTCGGACTAGCACTATTTCTTCTCATGCTAATAATGATTCAAAGCTAGTACTACGAGTATTTGATCGAGGAGATGATATGTTATAAAAACTTGAAAAGAGCTCCATTGTAAAGTGATAGTGACCCTACTTACAACCAGTTGTTATCCTCAGGCACCTCGTTTATACTCTCCGTGTAATAGTCACGTCTTCATTGCGGTGATGCTGCTTAAAGCATCTTCACTCGCACCCCCGGCAGGCCTCAGAGTAACTTTTTTAGCGCCGGCGTCGAAAAAATCACCCAGTCGCGTCACCAGAATGCTGAAATCCGCCGGCTCGGCTTGTTTTTGAGCCCGGCGATCCCAGGCCGAGCCCAGCGCATTGGAGGGCGGCTGGGGGCTCTGGCGGAAGGGGAAAACACTTCTGGGCCACCTCTGTCAGGCAAAAACGCATCTTGCCAACCCCCCCCCCCCGCCCCCCACCGCCGCTAGACAGACTATTCG
>NC_057807.1:361375471-361381241 GCF_018294505.1 Triticum aestivum
TTCGCCCACCGGAAAAGAGAGAGGGTTTCGCCGCGCCATCCTCCACCCGTCCCCGGGTGAGCTTTCCGGCGCTCCGGCCGCGCAGGGCAGGATATTGGCGGCTGCGCGCCTACCACACCCACCAGGTGTTTGGCGATTTGTCTGCTCGGCGATGGACTCGGACGACGAGGAGGCACTCGCGGCACTGCTGGAGGAGGAAGCCGAAGCCGACGCCCAGGACGAAGAGCATCTCATGGTCCTCGACGCCCTGGTCAGCCTGCTCGCGAGCAATGCAAAGCCTCGGTGAAATTGCAACTATTCCTCAGATGGTTTTGGTAATTCATAACAACATATAGCTCATTGTACTAATATCCATTCAAGATTAATGTTTCAGAAAGTTCAATGATTGGTATGGCATGGACTAGAGATGTGGACCCCTCAAAATGCTAAGGGCACATACTGGCAAAAGTTCAAGACTCTTCATTTTCATTTTAGTGATCCAAGATCACATTGAGTCCATAGGAAAAGCCAATACTCCCTCCATTTTTGTATACAAGGCCACAAAGTCATATTACAGGTACCAAGATAAGATTTAATGCATACTTTGCAAGTCAACCTTTTTTTCGTTTATTGAGATCATTAATATGCACACATACATGCAAGGAAACTAGTGGAGGAAGTAGCTAGTGTCATTATGATGGCATGCATGAAAGTATTAAACATGTTACTAGTACGAGGAAATATCATTAATTCTTTCCTCGATTACTGTTGGTGGCCTTGTATAGATGCAAAACGTATATCCCATAGTGGCCTTGTATAAGTAAATGGAGGGAGTACTATTAAAAGGGGATGAGGTGTTGCTTAATGGCGTGCTTGCTCGGAATGCTTAGTGATATGCTCCAAAATCCCTCAACCACTTTCTCATTTTCATATGTCCTAAACCTAAAGTCAAACTCGGCCCCACCAATTTGATCTATCCGGCGCCATCGAGTTCACTTGACATAGCCATAGCAGAAACCCTAATCAGTTCGGTTTCACCGATAGGGATCTTGGTCTCACCGAGATGGGATTGCAAACTCTCTGTTTCCCTTCGTAACGTTTCAGTCATACCGAGATGAGTGACCGGTCCCACCGAGTTCGCAATGCAAACTCTCTGTTTCGTTTTCACGACCGGTCTCACCGAGTTTGCCTGACCAAGTCTTTGTTTGCTTATTACTGAAATCGGTCTCATCGAGTTCATGTGATCGGTCTCACCGAGATGAGGTTTTTCCCTAACCCTAGCGCATCGGTCCCACCGAGTTGATATTGTCGGTCCCACTGAAAACCCTAACGCTCACATTTTGAACCAGATTGGTCCCACCGAGTTTTACTATTCGATCTCATCGAGTTTGGTAAATTGTGTTTAACGGTTAGATTTTGTGTGGAGGCTATATATACCCCTACAACCCCTTCTGCATTTGAGAGAGCCATCAGAACGTGCCTACACTTCCACTACTCATTTTTGAGAGAGAACCACCTACTCATGTGTTGAGACCAAGACATTCCAATCCTACCACAAGAATCTTGATCTCTAGCCTTCCCCAAGTTGATTTCCAGTCAAATAATCTTTCCACCATATCCAAATCTGAGTGAGAGAGTTGAGTGTTGGGGAGACTATCATTTGAAGCGCAAGAGCAAGGATTTCATCATCAACATACCATATATTACCTTTTGGAGAGTGGTGTCTCCTAGATTGGTTAGGTATCACTTGGGAGCCTCCGTCAAGATTGTGGAGTTGAACCAAGGAGTTTGTAAGGGCAAGGAGATCACCTACTTCGTGAAGATATACCCAAGTGAGGCAAGTCCTTCGTGGATGATGGCCATGGTGGGATAGACAAGGTTGCTTCTTGGTGGAGCCTTCCGTGCACTCGCGCAACCGTTACCCTTCGTGGGTTGAAGTCTCCATCAATGTGAGTGTACGATAGCACCACCTATCGGAACCACGCCAAAAATCTCGGTGTCTACATTGCATTACTCCCCTCCAAACTCCTCTCTTTTACCTTCATATGCAATGATTTACATTCAGCTACTATACTCTTAGAATTGCATGTGTAGGTTGATTTCTTGACTTGTGTTATGTTGCTAAAATCTACCAAGACTTAAAACTGGGAAAAGACTAGTTTTTTATTTGGTCAAGTAGTCTAATCACCCCCCCCCCCTCTAGACATACTTTCGAAGCTACAAGTGGTATCAGAGCTTTGGTCTCCATTTGCCTTGATTTTCCATAGCTTTGGTGATCATAGCCTTGGTTTCACAACCTAGGATAGTATGGCGTCTAGCGAGGGAAATTACCATCGTGGAGGTCATTACTTTGATGGTACTAATTTTTCTAGTTGGAAGCATAAGATGAAAATGCATATTATTGGACATAACCCCGCCGTTTGGGCTATTGTGTATTGGTTTGCAAGGTGAATTCTTCGATGGGAGAGAACCAAATCGTGAAGCAACGGCGGAAGTGTTGAAGATGCTGCAATACAATGCTCAAGCTTGCGATATCCTCTTCAATGGACTGTGCCCCGAAGAATTCAACAAAATCAGCCGTCTTGAGAATGCAAAGGAAATTTGGGATACTTTGATTGATACGCACGATGGCACCGAGTCCGTCAAGGAATCCAAGTTGGATGTGCTTCAAAGTCAGCTTGGCAAGTTCAAAATGAAGGATGGTGAAGGTGTCGCTGAAATGTACTCTAGGCTTGCTCTCATCACAAATGAGATTGCCAGCTTTGGAAGTGAAGAGATGACTGACAGATTCGTCATCAAGAAGATCCTAAGAGCCTTGGATGGACAATATGATACCATGTGCACATTGATCCAAATGATGCCCAATTATAAAGATCTCAAGCCAACAGAAGTCATTGGAACAATTGTTGCTCATGAGGTGTCACTCAAGGATAAGGAAGAGCTTCACAACAAGTCCAGTGGTGCTTATAAAGCCTCATGTGATGCTCCTGCCACATCAAGTGAAAAACAAGTCTTCAATGAATAATTGAGCTTAATGGTGAAGAACTTCAACAAATTCTACAAGAGTAGAAGCAAAGAGAGAAGCTCCAAGGCAAGATCCTACCATGACAAAAGATCTTCTAGTCGTGATTCTAATTGCTACAATTGTGGAAGACCCGGACACTACTCTGGTGAGTGTACGGCTCCCTACAAAAGAAGAGAAGACTCACCTAAAAGGATAAGTAGAAGAGAAGAATCACCACCAAGAGAGAGAAGGAGTAGAGATGATTGTTATGAACGAAGACCCTCTCGCAGAAGCAAGGATTCGGTAAGGAAGGACAAGTCATCAAGGAGCTACATAAAACGAAGACATGAAGCTCATGTTGGTGAATGGGTATTCGGTTCTGACTCCAACCACCACTCCGAGAGAAGTTATCACTCTGACTCCGAATATACTCAAGATGAAGGTGTTGCCGGTCCTGCACTTGTGTCAACCAACTCCTACGACATATTTGACTCGCCAAATGAAGGAATTGGAAGATGCTTCATGGCTAAAGGCCCCAAGGTATCACACCCCGAGTATATTGAGTTCAATAGTGATGAAGATGATTTGCTAGGTGATGATGAGTTACTTGTTGACACTGATAGTGATGAAAACTATGATGAAATTGCTATCAATCATGCTAATCAAGACGAAACGAATGACAATGATAAGAAGGAGATTGAGCGTCTAACTAAAGAACTAAACACTCTTAAGTTAGCTCATGAAACTACTTTAGAAGATCATCGAGAACTTTTAAAAACTCAAGAGAAGCTACACTTCAAAAAGCTCAACCTAGAGCAAGAGCATGGGTTCTTAAAGGCAATCAATGATGATCTTCGGAAGAAAAGTTCTTCTTACATTGCCAAGCGTTTACTCTTGTCTACTTACATGCCATAAGTAAAATCTAGGAACAAGAGTAAGAAAGATTCTTCTTCTAGTAGTAACAATAATCATGTGAAATCCAATATTGTTGCTTCTAGTAGTTCTATTGATACCACTAATGATTCTCTTAGCCAAGTTACACTTGAGCAAGAAAATAGTTTATTGAAGGGAATTATAGAGAAAGGTGTTTACAAGAGTCTCGTCGGAAGTAGGCAAATTGAGGAAATTGTACGCAAGCAAGGAAGGCACAGGAAGAATCAAGGTGTTGATTTTGAACAAAAGTTCAATACTAATGGAGTTGAGTGGGAAGAAGATCAATACCCAAATACGAAGTTTGTTCCTCAACAAGACAAGTATGATCCTACTTCCTTCAAGGGAACACAAGCTCAAGAAGATCTTCCACCACAAGACCACATGCTAAAAGGCAAGGACAAGGTTCAAGAGGATATTGATGCATTTGAAGAAGCTCCAAAGGTCTTGGTCAAGTGGGTTCCCAAAACTAATTAAAGTTCCACTTCATCAATTACATCTACAACCCCAAGGATTCCCATCAAGATGATGTGGATCCCGAAGAAGAAGAACTAGAGAGTTCTTGAGGGTGACTCAGCCAACATACTGCACTCATATTCATATTGGCAAGGACAAGTGTAGTAAATTTCCACATCTTGTAATAGTTCAAGGAGTCAAAAACCCTCTTGTTAGTAACTCAAGGGACAAGGTAACCTAATGCATTCATGGACATCATCATGTGTGTCCTTCACTCTATGTCTATGGATATCCTTGTTTGTTCCTTGTGGGAATAACCCATGTAGGTATTGAAAGTGCAACTCACTCCAATGGATTGCTCCAAATGATTGACATCAACATTGAGCATCCACATCTTCAACATCTACATGAAGTCATCATAGACAAAACCCAAGGTTAGTTCATCCCTCTAAAAGGGGATATCACATCTAGGGGGGCTTTACTCTAAGAATTGAGCTAAAGCAACTCTAATGGTGTGGATACAACAATTCTTTATGTAAAAGTGGTAACCCCACTTATGCTTAAACAATGAGTATAACCTATGATCAAATGTTCTCATTTGACTCCTAAGTCAATATACTCATATATAGATAACCTAGTCATCGCCAATTGCTTGATAGATGCTAGAGTTTTTGTGCATGCTTTGCCACATATTTCATTTGCTATCTTATTGTGTGAGCTTGTTGGTGTTGGGGAAAGTTGCATGCAATTTCCAAAAATTTCCTATGATCACGCAGGATCTATCTAGGAGATGCATAGCAACGAGAAGGGAAGAGTGTGTCCACGTACCCTCATAGACCGAAAGCGGAAGCGTTAGGTCAACGCGGTTGATGTAGGCGAACATCTTCACGATCCAACCGATCTAGCACCGAACGTATGACACCTCTGAGTTCAGCACACGTTCAGCTCGATAATGTCCCTCGAACTCTTGATCCCGTAGAGGTTGAGGGAGAGTTTCGTCAGCACGACGGCGTGATGACGGTGTTGGTGATGTGATCCATGCAGGGCTTCGCCTAAGCACTACAATGATGCTATCGGAGGAGTAAACGGTGGAGGGGGCACCGCACACACCTAAGACAATCTTGTGCCTTCGGGGTGCCCCCTGCCCCCGTATATAAAGGAGGGGGGAAGGAGGCCGGCAGCCAGGGGGCGCGCCATGGAGGGGGGAGTCCTACTAGGACTCCAAACCTAGTAGGATTCGCCCCCCCCCACCTTTTCCTTTTTTCCGGAGTAGCAAAGGGGGAAAGGAGAGGGGGTAGGAGAAGGAAAGGGGGGCGCCACCCCCATCCCTTGTCCAATTTGGATTGGCAAGGGGGGCGCTCGCCACCTCCTATGGCCGGCCTTCTCTCCTCCACTAAGGCC
>NC_057807.1:361381550-361399460 GCF_018294505.1 Triticum aestivum
CCGGTACTCCGAAACTTCCCGAAACCATACCGGTGTCCGAATGTAACCTTGCAATATATCAATCTTTACCTCTCGACCATTTTGAGACTCCTCGTCATGTCCGTGATCTCATCCGTAACTCCGAACAAACCTCGGTCACCAAAACACATAAATCATAATATAAATCATCATCAAACATTAAGCGTGCGGACCCTATGGGTTCGAGAACTATGTAGACATGATCGAGACACATCTCCGATCAATAACAAATAGCGGAACCTGGATGCTCATATTGGTTCCTATATATTCTACGAAGATCTTTATCGGTCAAACCGCACAACAATATACGTTGTTCCCTTTGTCATCGGTATGTTACTTGCCCGAGATTCGATCGTCGGTATCATCATACCTAGTTCAATCTTTTTACCGGCAAGTCTCTTTACTCGTCCCGTAATGCATCATCTCGTAACTAACTCATTAGTCACATTGCTTGCAAGGCTTATAGTGATGAGCATTACCGAGAGGGCCCAGAGATACCTCTCCGATACACGGAGTGACAAATCCTAATCTTGATCTATGCCAACTCAACAAACACCTTCGGAGACACTTTTAGAGCATCTTTATAATCACCCAATTACTTTGTGACATTTGATAGCACACAAGGTGTTCTTCCGGTATTCAGGAGTTGCATAACCTCATAGTGAGAGGAACATGTATAAGTCATGAAGAAAGCAATAGCAATAAAACTTAACGATCATTATGCTAAGCTAACAGATGGGTCTTGTCCATCACATCGTTATCTAATTATATGATCTCGTTCATCAAATGACAACACATGTCTATGGTGAGGAAACATAACCATCTTTGATTAACGAGCTAGTCTAGTAGAGGCATACTAGGGACACTTTGTTTTGTCTATGTATCCACACATGTACTAAGTTTCCGGATACAATTCTAGCATGAATAATAAACATTTATCATGTCAAATAACAACTTTATTATTGCCTCTAGGGCATATTTCCTTCAGTCTCCCACTTGCACTAGAGTCAATAATCTAGATTACATAGTAATGATTCTAACACCCATGGAGTCTTGGTGTTCATCATGTTTTGCTTGTGGAAGAGTCTTAGTCAATGGGTTTGCAACATTCAGATCCATATGTATCTTACAAATCTCTATGTCTCTGTCCTTGACTTGATCGCGCATGGAGTTGAAGCGTCTCTTGATGTGTTTGGTTCTCTTGTGAAATATGGATTCCTTTGCCAAGGCAATTGCTCCAGTATTGTCACAAAATATTTTCATTGGACCCGATGCACTAGGTATTACACCTACATCAGATATGAACTCCTTCATCTAGACTCCTTCATTTGCTGCTTCTGAAGCACCTATGTACTTTGTTTCACACGTATATCCCGCCACGGTGCTCTGCTTGGAACTGCACCAACTGACAACTCCACCATTCAATATAAATATGTATCCGGTTTGTGACTTAGAGTCATCCGGATCAGTGTCAAAGCTTGCATCGACGTAACCATTTATGACAAGCTCTTTGTCACCTCCATAAACGAGAAACAAACCTTAGTCCTTTTCAGGTATTTCAGGATGTTCTTGACCGCTGTCCAGTGATCCACTCCTGTATTACTTTGATACCTCCCTGCTAAACTTATAGCAAGGCACACATCAGGTCTGGTACACAGCATTGCATACATGATAGAACCTATGGCTGAGGCATAGGGAATGACTTTCATTTTCTCTCTATCTTCTGCAGTGGTCGGGTATTGAGTCTGACTCAACTTCACACCTTGTAACATAGGCAACTTTGACTGATCCATTTTGTACTTCTTCAAAACTTTATCAAGGTATGTGCTTTGTGAAAGTCCAATTAAGCTTCCTTATCTATCTCTATAGATCTTGATGCCCAATATATAAGCAGCTTCACCAAGGTCTTTCATTAAGAAATTCTTATTCAAGTATCCTTTATGCTATCCAGAAATTCTGTATTATTTCCAATCAACAATATGTCATCCACATATAATATTAGAAATGCTACAGAGCTCCCACTCACTTTCTTGTAAATACAGGCTTCTCCAAAAGTCTATATAAAACCATATGCTTTGATCACATTATCAAAGCGTATATTCCTACTCCAAGAGGCTTGCACCAGTCCATAAATGGATCTCTGGAGCTTGCACACTTTGTTAGCACCTTTTGGATCGACAAAACCTTATGGTTGCATCATATACAACTCTTCTTTAAGAAATCCATTAAGGAATGCAGTTTTGTCATCCATTTGCCAAATTTCATACTCATAAAACGCGGCAATTGCTAACATGATTCGGACAGACTTAAGCATCTCTATGGGTGAGAAGGTCTCATCATAGTCAACTCCTTGAACTTGTCGAAAACCTTTCGCAACAAGTCGAGCTTTGTAGACAGTAACATTACCGTCAGCGTCAGTCTTCTTCTTGAAAATCCACTTATTTTCTATGGCTTGCCGATCATCGAGAAAGTCCACCAAAGTCCACACTTCGTTCTTATACATGGATCCCATCTCAGATTGCATGGCCTCAAGCCATTTCGCGGAATTTGGGCTCATCATTGCTTCCTCATAGTTCATAGGTTCATCATGGTCTATTAACATGACTTCCATAATAGGATTACCGCACCACTCTGGTGCGGACCGTACTCTAGTTGACCTACGAGGATCGGTAGTAACTTGATCTAAAGTTTCATGATTATCATCATTAGCTTCTTCACTAATTGGTGTAGGAATCGCTGGAACTGATTTCTGTGATGAACTACTTTCCAATTCGGAAGAAGGTACAATTACCTCATCAAGTTCTACTTTCCTCCCACTCACTTCTTTCGAGAGAAATTCCTTCTCTAGAAAGGATCCATTCTTAGCAACGAATATGTTGCCTTCGGATCTGTGATAGAAGGTGTACCCAATAGTTTTCTTTGGGTATCCTATGAAGACGCATTTCTCCGATTTGGGTTTGAGCTTATCAAGTTCAAGCTTTTTCACATAAGCATCGCAGCCCCAAACTTTAATAAACAACAGCTTAGGTTTCTTGCCAAACCACAGTTCATATGGTGTTGTCTCAACAGATTTAGATGGTGCCCTATTTAACGTGAATGCAGTCGTCTCTAAAGCATAACACCAAAACGATAGCGGTAAATCAGTAAGAGACATCATAGATCGCACCATATCTAATAAAGTACGGTTTTGACGTTCGGACACACCATTACGCTATTGTGTTCCAGGTGGCGTGAGTTGTGAAACTATTCCACATTGTTTCAAATGAAGACCAAATTCGTAACTCAAATATTCACCTCCACGATCAGATCGTAGAAACTTTAATTTCTTATTACAATGATTTTCCACTTCACTCTGAAATTCTTTGAACTTTTCAAATGTTTTAGACTTATGTTTCATTAAGTAGATATACCCATATCTGCTCAAATCATCTATGAAGGTCAGAAAATAACAATACCCGCCGTGAGCCTCAACACTCATCGGACCGCATACATCGGTATGTATTATTTCCAATAAGTCAGTGGCTCGCTCCATTGTTCCGGAGAATGGAGTCTTAGTCATCTTGCCCATGAGGCATGGTTCACAAGCATCAAGTGATTCATAATCAAGTGATTCGAGAAGGCCATCGGCATGGAGTTTCTTCATATGCTTTACACCAATATGACCTAAACGGCAGTGCCACAAATAAGTTGCACTATCATTACTAACTCTGAATCTTTTGGCTTCAATGTTATGAACATGTGTATCACTACGATAGAGATTCAACAAAAATAAACCACTCATGAAGGGTGCATGACCATAAAAGATATTACTCATATAAATAGAACAACCATTATTCTTTGATTTAAATGAATAACTGTCTCACATAAAACAAGATCCAGATATAATGTTCATGCTCAACGCCAAATAACAATTATTTAGGTCTAAAACTAACCCCGAAGGTAGATGTAGAGGTAGCGTGCTGACGGCGATCACATCGACCTTGGAACCATTTCTGACGCGCATCATGACCTCATCCTTAGCCAATCTTTGTTTAATCCGTAGCCCCTGTTTCGAGTTGCAAATATGAGCAACAGAACCAGTATCAAATACCTAGGCGCTAATACGAGCATTAGTAAGGTACACATCAATAACATGTATATCAAATATACCTTTGACTTTGCCATCCTTCTTATCCACCAAATACTTCGGGCAGTTCCGCTTCCAGTGACTAGTCCCTTTGCAGTAGAAGCACTCAGTTTCAGGCTTAGGTCCAGACTTGGGTTTCTTCCCAGAAGTAGCAACTTGCTTGCTATTCTTCTTGAAGTTCCCCATCTTTCCTTTGCCTTTTTTCTTGAAACTAGTGGTCTTGTTAACCATCAACACTTGATGCTCCTTCTTGACTTCTACCTCCGCAGCCTTTAGCATTGCGAAGAGCTCGGGAATTGTGTTTTCCATCCCTTGCATATTATAGTTCATCACGAAGCCTTTATAGCTTGGTGGCAGTGATTGAAGAACTCTGTCAATAACATTATCATCAGGAAGATTAACTCCTAGCTGAGTCAAGTGGTTATGGTACCCAGACATTCTGAGTATGTGTTCACTGATAGAACTATTCTCCTCCATCTTGTAGCTATAGAACTTGTTGGAGACTTCATATCTCTCAACTCGGGCATTTGCTTGAAATATTAACTTCAACTCTTAGAACATCGCATATGCTCCATGACGTTCAAAACATCTTTGAAGTCCTGATTCTAAGCCGTAAAGCATGGCACATTGAACTATCGAGTAGTCATCAACACACGACTGCCAGGCATTCACAATGTGTGCAGTTGCTGGGGGAGGTGGTATACCCAGCGGTGCTTCCAGGACGTAATTCTTCTGTGCAACAATGAGGATAGTCCTCAAGTTACGAACCCAGTCTGTGTAGTTGCTACCATCATCTTTCAACTTAGCTTTCTCTAGGAACGCATTAAAATTCAAGGGAACAGTAGCACATGCCATTGATCTACTACAACATAGATATGCAAAAAACTATCAGGACTAAGTTCATGATAAATTAAAGTTCAATTAATCATATTACTAAAGAACTCCCACTTAGATAGACATCCCTCTAGTCATCTAAATGATCACGTGATCCATATCAACTAAACCATGTCCGATCATCACATGAGATGGAGTAGTTTTCAATGGTGAACATCTCTATGTTAATCATATATACTATATGATTCACGTTTGACCTTTCGGTCTCAGTGTTCCGAGGCCATATCTGCATATGTTAGGCTCGTCAAGTTTAACCCGATTATTCTGCACGTGCAAAACTGGCTTGCACCCGTTGTATGTGAACGTAGAGCTTATCACACCCGATCATCACGTGGTGTCTCGGCACGATGAACTGTAGCAACGGTGCATACTCAGGGAGAACACTTATACCTTGAAATTTAGTGAGGGATCATCCTATAATGCTACCGCCGTACTAAGCAAAATAAGATGCATAAAAGATAAACATCACATGCAACAAAATATGTGACATGATATGGCCATCATCATCTTGTGCCTTTTATCTCCATCTCCAAAGCACCATCATGATCTCCATTTTCACCGGCTTGACACCTTGATCTCCATCGTAGTATCATTGTCGTCTCTCCAACTATTGCTTCTACGACTATCGCTACCGCTTAGTGATAAAGTAAAGCAATTACATGGCGATTGCATTTCATACAATAAAGCGACAACCATATGGCTCCTGCCAGTTGCCGATAACTTTGTTACAAAACATGATCATCTCATACAACAATTTATATCACATCATGTCCATATCACATCACAACAAGCCCTGCAAAAATAAGTTAGACGTCCTCTACTTTGTTGTTGCAAGTTTTACGTGGCTACTACGGGCTTCTAGCAAGAACCGTTCTTACCTACGCATCAAAACCACAATGATTTTTTTGCTAAGTGTGCTCTTTTAACCTTCAACAAGGACTGGCCATAGTCAAAATCAATTCAACTAAAGTTGGAGAAACAGAAACCCGCCAGCCACCTATGTGCAAAGCACATCGGTAGAACCGGTCTCATGAACGTGGTCATGTAATGTTGGTTCGGGCCACTTCATCCAACAATACCACCGAATCAAAGTAAGATGTTGGTGGTAATCCGTATGAATATTATCGCCCACAACTCTTTGTGTTCTACTCATGCATATAACCTACGCATAGACCTGGCTTTGGTCACTACAAAAAAAAGACACATCCATGACATTTTGGGCCGAACAAATTTTTTTCTGTCATACTTATGACACTTCTGTGACGATAATTGTGAAAAAACGGTATCATCATTGATGTAGTGGGCTCCTACTTCTACGACAAAAAATCATGACAGAAAATGGGCTTTTTGTCCTGGGCGGGCCGGAGATGCAGCTGCATGACATTCTTTGGGCCGTCCATGACGGAAAAAACCATGGTAGAAGCGAGGGCGAGGAAAATTTCGGGAGTTCCCGGTTATGGTGGGTGGTCGAGGGCCGAGTTATGCGCGTTTCTCTCGTACCGTACGCGCGTGGGTGCAAGGCGTTGGGCTCTAACTGAACCCGAGTGAGGTGTCGCCTAACTGAACCCGAGCGATTGCACTGCAGGCTACGCGTTACTGAACCCGAGCGATCGAGCGATTCCTTCGCTACTGCTGCTAACTAAAGCCGATCGATGCTGCCTATGGATGAACAGTGAGCGTTGCTGGGGGGGTTGGATGAACGGTGAGCATTGTTGGGGGTTTGGATGAACAGTTCCCCGTGGTGTTGCCGCTGGATGAACAGGACCCCGATTGATCGAGTCGGTTTGGAATGGATGAACAGGACCCCGTGGAGGGCTGGATGAACAGGACGACCCCGTGGAGGGCTGGTTGAACAGTAGCCGGTGGAGGGCTAGATGAACAGTAGCTCGTGGAGGGGTGGTTGAACAGGAGCCTGTGGAGAGGGCTAGTTGAACAGTAGCCGGTGGAGTAGCGCGCGGTGGAGGCTGGATGAACAGTCGCAGGTGGAGGCTGGAGGAGGTCGACGGTGGATGAACAGTAGCCCGTGGAGGCTGGAGGAGGTCGATGGTGGAGATAAACAGTATCCCGTGGAGTCCCGTTTTGCGCTACGCCACACCCCTCCCGATGAACAGGACCCCCGTTTCGACCATAACACTCCACTCCAACACAAGTCCGTTTCCTCCATTTTGTGGTACGCCACACCTCTCCCGATCAACATGACCCCGTTTCGACCGTAGGAGGTCAAACAGAAGTCTGTTTCCTCCGTTTTGCGTACTCCAGACCCCTCCCGATGAACAGGATCCCGTTTCGAACGTGGCCGATTAAACACAAGGCTGTTTCCTTCATTCCGCGGTACGCCAGGCCTCGTATCCATCGGCTGTTCCGTCCAAGCCGGTTGGCTCCCATGCATTCCGTTGCCTCCCGATGAACACAAAGCATTTTGTTGGCTTCCCATGAACACGACGATGCAGTTTCTCCGTTCTGACCTAGCCATGTACACGAGCCCTGGCCGTACATATGCGCGAGTAGGCATTCGAGACCCCGCCCGTATGTACGTATGTGGCCGTATTTGTTTTCTTGCACCCTGGCCGTTGTACGTACGTGTACATGCTACGTGCGCGCCTCTACTACGCCACGTGCGTGCCTCTACATCAACCAGTATGTACGTACGTGTTCGCGACCAGAATGACAACACTACATACGCTTCAACCAGGTGGGTCCCGACTGTCAGGCACTTACTTGCATGCGAAGATGTAGCCGGTGGGTCCCAGCAGTCAGGGGGGCGAATCTTTTTTTTGCCTGGACGCACTTCCTTGCGTGCGAAGATGTAGCTGGTGGGTCCCAATAGTCAGGGGGGAAATGTTTTTTTTGCAAAATATGGTGGCCCATCCGATGGGTCCCTGCTGTCAGGTGGAGGAATAATTATTTTGCGCGTAATAAGGAGGCACTTCCTTGCGGCCGCCGTGGACCGAGCTGTCAGCCTCTCCACGTACAATACTCTTCTGATGGAAGTCGTTCCTTGACCACGTTGACTACGCCGCGCCGAGAGCACCAGGGTGGTGGATGATGCAAGGCCTAGGAAGGGGACGACGCTGAGTCGGGGAAGACGCGGCAGTGGAAGTCCGCACGGGGAGGAGTACGAGGGTTCACTGGTTCAGCTGCGGTGTGAGGCTTCCGATGACTCTCGTTTGTTGACCACGTTGACCACACCGTGCCGAGCACACCAAGGCCGATGGACGACGAGAGGCTCCAGACTGGAACGACACGGAGATGGGGAAGACGCGGTAGTGGAATCGCAGATGGAGAGGAGTGGGAAACTTGACTGGTTCGGGTGCGCGGCAGCACTACCACCCACGGGAGACAGGAGCAAGAACAAAGGTTGAAGAAGGAGCACGGCTATTGGATTAACATCCAACAGTCCAGCTGCTAGAATCATTTGTTGATTAAGTTGACAAAGCCCTGCGTACACGTCAGCTTAGTAGGCCCACAAGTGAGCCACCAAATCTGTCGGATCCTAGCTGTCATCATGAGGAATAGTTTTTTCGCATAACAAGGAGGCACTTCCTTCCATGCGAAGATACAGCCGGTGGGTCTCAACTGTCAGGGGGAGGAAACATCTTAATAAGGAGGAACTTTCCTTCTGTGCAACCATGGACCTCGTGGGTCCCAGCCGGCAGGCTCTCGCGTAAGTTCCTCTTTCGATGACTCCCGTTTGTTGACCACGCCCCACCGAGCCCAGCGAGTCGGTGGACGACGGCGAGGCCCCAGACTGGAACGACCCGGAGATGGGGAAGACGCGACACTGGAGTCGCAGACGGAGAGGAGTGGGTAACTTGACTGGTTCAGGTGCGTGGTGGGCCTACACTCAGCTGAGAATAACAGGAGGTGCGGAGTGGAGGGTTGGCCTGGCCGTCGGCGGGGTAGCGTTTCACTGCGGGGCATGTAAAACAATGCCGCTGGACGCTAGAGGCTGGAGCAGGCGGTCCCGGCAATGCTGGGGGAAGAAGACAAGAGATTGAAGAAGAATGCCAGCCGTTGGATGTAAATCCAATGCCTTGCTTAGGCTTCGACCTACTGGCCCACATGTCAGCCAGTCCATTTGTTTTTTAGTCCATTTGGTGGGCTGGGTGAAATAATAATGTAGCATCTATGCAGCCCGTTTATATATATGGTAGAATTTAAAGCCCATTTGCATTTTTCTCAAAATCTGCGACCTGTTGGGCTGGGTGAAAATATCATGTTGGGATGGACGGAGAAATGTTATGAAAACATAAACACATGATTGCACGTCTATTACTCCATTGGTCCGTAAAATCTTTGCAAGCTTATGTACGCAATCACTAGGAGTTAACTTGCCAAGTTATATATATACAATTATTATTATTATTTTGTAAGAACTTTCAATTTACGAAATAAAATATCATTTTAATTTGATGAGTTAATAGGACATGGGGTATTATTATTATTTTAGGCTCAATGTGGGACGGTTAAGTTGGTTCTAGGGAAAAGTACTGAGAGAAAACTCAGTTTACATCTAAAAAGAAAGAGGAAGAAAATTCAGATATAGGATTAATGAAAATAAAAAATAAAGGAAGTGGGAAGTTCTATAAAATCGTTGGACAAACGACAGGTTTTAACGGAACCTTATGTTGTTTCTATTATTGAAGGGAAAACATAGGTTTAGTTTTGCATTCTTATAGAAAAAAAGAACTGAGCTGTGCGTCGTCTTGAAAAAAAAACATAACTTGGGTTGTTGATGTTATAGACAAGCTAGGTTGGGAGGCCCAGAGGCCGCTTGATCCAAAAAACATTGAAACATGTCGTGGGCTGCCCATGTTAAACAGCAAAACCTAGGCCATGGACCTGGTGGGCCCGGGACCGTCAGCCTCTCGACGAATAGTTGTCTCCCGATTCCTCTTGTTTTGCTGACCATGTTGGGAACGACAGACGGTGGCGCCGCGGCGAGAGCACCAAGGTGGAGGACAACGTCAAGACCGTGGACCGAACGAACCAGAGCGAGGGAAGACGCAGGCGAAGGGGAGTATGAGGGTTAACTTGTTCGGATGTAGGGTGGCCGGTGGAGCTCCTTGGTATCGTTGTCTTTTTTCATGTGGGCGTAGCAGGGATTGATGATGGTCTCAGCGAGGTCAACCACGGAGTCCTTCTCCTGCCAGTTGCCGATGATCTTGTATTGCTTCTGGATGTCGACTACCTTGCTGCACCAGATGGACGAATCGTCGCGTTCTTCCTTCTCTCCATCAGAGCAAAGGTGTAGTCGGCGGTGCCGATGAAACAGGCAAATGCTCTAGAACCTCTGGTGGCCCTACAACAGTGGTAGACGAGAACCTCGTCTCGCACGCATACCTGGGCGACCGCGATCCGTTGGTCCCTATTAGGAGATGAATGGACGGGCACAAGGTCTACTCCTGTGACCTTGTGCTTTCTCTTCCTGTAGGTACTGCTTGAACTCAGCAAGGCAGAGCTTCACCGAGTCCAGATCATTGGTGTACATCACATTCAACTTGGTGCCACCATGGGACTGAACGGAGAACTCAAAGGTGAACTCCTTGCTGAAGTCCATATCTAGTAGGCTCACCCCTCGGATCCCCATTGGTGTCTCTTCAAGTGAACGAGTGAGTACGCGGCAGCAGCAGTTCATTTTTCAGCTCTTGGGGAACTGGATTCAACAGTAAACTGAGTGTGTATAGGCGACAACAGCTACTACCCTCCTTCACCCGCTGCACGCCCCGCAGAATATGTACCCTCCGTGCATCCAAACGCCTCCATTAAGAAACCTATTCCGGCCACACACGTCGGTTCACTAGTGGGTCTATATTGGTACTGTAATAACAAGTGTTACTGGTCACTTTACTTAAATTTAATTAGCTTTAATTAAAATGTATTCTTAAAACAAGCAATGTATTGGCTGTTCTATCAGTGCCACAGGATCAACATGCACAACAATTAGAATTATTATTCTAAGGACGCACATGATCAGCACATTTGCCGCACTTTCACACAGAAAATACTACCAAGTTTGAACAATTTGTTATGGTTGTTGTCCTCTGCATCATCATGTCGTGTTTCCCAGCTTGCAAGATTCAGAACCAACAAATAAGATTCAAGTAATAAGTACAACAAAGATGCCTACACATCTCATTGATTCCCAACTTCCAAGATTCAGAACCAACAAATAAGATTCAAATAATAAGTACAACAAAGATGCCTACACATCTCATTGATTCCCAGCTTGCAAGATTCAGAACCAACCCATTAGAGCCTTTTGATAAAGTGAATATCGGGATTAAATCCATCTTGGCTAGTCGTGTAATACAACCAAAGAACTTCATGAATGCTCTTGACCATCACAACATCTATAGTAGAGTATTCATCTTTGCATAGATAAGAAAGATCATGATTACTATAATAGTGGCACTAGTTGAAGCAACCGGTGTGAGGGGCCCTATACCGCCACGACTCGATGTGGTGAACCTGCGACTCCACTCGGATGAGGTCAACCTGCAGATCCATGATTTAATTCATGCGCCTTTTTCTACAGTTCACTTGAAATGAAGCAAAGATTGCATCATTTAGCTAGCAAGAAGTACTTGCTCTCGTGAGCTGGCAGGTTCTTCTTTAGTAGTTGCACTAAAATTCAGCAACATTGAGGTTGGTTGTCCTGCTCATGTAAGGTGCAACTATAATTTGCTTATCCTTTTGTGCAGTTCCACTAAAATAAAGTGCCATTATGGTGACAGTGATGGCTAATCTTGCAAAAGCTAATAAAATGTTGCACAAGATTACCAGTAGAATTTGATGGAGATTTTGGAAACTCCAATCACCATTTTGTGCAGTTCCACCAAAATTGAGAGATGTTGCCCATGTGACATTTTAGTTGAACTGCACAAGACACTCATTCCAAAAGAAAGTGTTTTGTGCAGTTCACCAAAAGGTCACAATAGCAAGAGGTGAAATGGATATCCATATCTGCACAAAAAGATAGAAAGTAAACAGTTGTTGGTCAATAAGAATATACGAAACATACAAAATGAAAAGAAGCATATTAATTATGTTCATGGCAATCACACAGGGATAGTAGAAATTTTAAAATGTCAGCAATGCTTCATGCTACCGGAAGCATTACGATCAACTATGTCATTCGTCAAATATGGGATTACTTTAATGGTGGCATTGCTTGTTTACCAGATACAGTAAATCAACAGTAGCTAAAGAGTTGGTTTAAGGGCATGGGACCATGGGGACACCAGGTCACTCAGCAGCGTAAAGAAGCAACTTACTTATCATACTTGGGAAAATAGCAGGAGTACCATTTGTTAACATAGTTTAATTGCATCATATCACTGGAGGCATTAGATTAACAATAACACTGGTTAGACATGTCCTTAAGGTAACAGTATGATCGCTTCATTTTACATGCGCCCTTACATTAACAACAACAAAAGGTTGGTATAAGGACATGCGATAGTGGATGCATTAGCACAATGTACCTACAAGGAGGCATAAAGTGGTGATGTCGAGTTTGTTCATGTTGTGTGAGGGCAACAAATCTAATCCTGGAGAACTTTTCCTATGTGAGGGCAGCAAATCTAATCCTAGAGACCTTTTACTATGTGAGGGCAGCAAATCTAATCCTGGAGACCTTTGACTATGTGAGGGCAGCAAATCTAATCCTGGACATACTTTGTTGACTTGTCCACCAGCTGCCACTTTCTATCCTTTTTTTAACCAATAATAGATCTGTTCTTTATCCAGTTTGTACTGAGTTTTCCCATTATTTCCCTTTTCAACCAAGAGACCGGATGGGTACAAGGTTGTCAGAATCGCGATTTTGAATCGGATCGGAGCTCCGATGGTACGGTCGCAAATCATAGAATCTTCACTATCAGGATCGTAGAAACGTAGATTCTATGAACTAAAGTCGTAGAGTTAGAGGGGTTAGATTGGATCGTAAAGTCGTAGAATCGTATAACAGAATCGCGATTCTGACAACCTTGGTTGGGTACCCGGTCTCTACTACTTTCCCCCTGTTATTTCCTCTTTGAATCAAGTCCTAGATTCATGCTACGATTTCCCCCTTTTCTTCGTTGTTTGAACCAAGTCCTAGATTCGAATGCATGAAGTAGCTTTACCTCTAATAATACTAAAAATTTAGGTGGATTTGGAAGAGCTGATGGAAGTAGAAAAAGATGCACACGTAGACACGTTGGGAGGTGGGGTAGTAGAGCAAGGCCGCTTTCAAAGAACTTGTACCTGAGGTTTGTCGGGATGTCGGCGACGGCAGGTCCGATCTGTGCACAATACGGCGGGGAGGAAGAAAGGTCGAAGGACCTCCCGAGCCGGCGCTGTGTTGGTGAGAACGGCACGAGCAGAGGATCGATCCCCGCCGGCAGCTGTGGGTTTCCTCCCTCGGCGGCGATGACCGCATGAATGGTGCAAATTTTAGTCCTCTACACACACCGGCCGAAGGGATCCGGCCAGATCTGTGACAGCGGTGAGCAGAGAGAAAATTTCACTACCGCTGTCTTGTTTAGATCTGGAGAGGATGAGAGAATGAAGAGAGCAACCCTAGTAAAGCAAGCGCTTAGGCCCCTGCGTACATATATAGTGGAGTGATTATCTTTTTCTCTCCACGACAAGCGTTTCAATTTGTGTACGTGGCATTAAAGAAAAGAAACTCTCTATTTAAGGTGACTAACTGTACGAATCCTACTTACTACTAGTAGTACTAGTATTGTTCACGTATGCTCCCCGGCCCTCCATTCGTTGAACAACCCCACGGGTGAATAAACATACAGTAAGTATTTATATAGAACGAACAAGCCAAAATTATTTTCGCGTAGTGAAAAGTTGAGGGCGGGGCTTTTCCCGGGCAGTACGTTCGGCAGTTTTCGGGTAGGCAGTTTGACAGAGAGGCGAGGAGGTTGAGGGAGTGGCGGATTCTCAAACTTACTGCTGGAAAGGTCGGGTTGTGCGATTTGACGACGCGTTACTGCTGGAAAGACTTGTGATATGACTACTCACTATAGTCATGAATTATTGGCGCTACGACCGGGGTGATGCCCCCCTTCCGTTCCGCACTCTAATCTGGTGCATGACATGTCGACCCGGATGCTGGCTCTCCCACATGTTGGCAAAGTAGTACGTAGTAAGAAGGAGCAAAGAATGATGCAAGTATATACTACTACTACTACTCAGGTCGGAGGAGTGCGAACCACGGCAACCCAGTGAACCAGCAGTGTGAACCACGGTAGCCCAGTGACCAGCAGTACAAACAATGTGGTGATATGGCCATAAAAAACAATGTGCTATGGTCCAGACTGTAGCATGTACAATACTACTCCTCTTTGTTTGGATCCCTGAGTTAGAGCTAGTTTGGGTTGAAATAGCCTCAAATTATCGAAATAGGAGGGGTTAGTTTGAGCTAGTTTGCTCTAACCCAGCTAAAAAAATAGCCCGGTGGAGAGGTTTTAATTGGGTTAGTTATCCTCGGGCCCACTAAAAGAGAACTAAAAAAATCTCCCCTGCCAGCACCAGATCGCTCCCTCCCCCCTCCCCCTCGCATGACTCATCTCTGTTCCCCATAGGGCCGCCCGCCCAAGCGCCGCTCTGCCGCTCGCCCTCTCTCTCTCTCCTCCGGCCGCCCTCTCCTTCCGGCCTCCGCCGCCCTACTCCGGCCGCCCTCTCCCTCCGGCCTTCGAAGGTCGCCCTGCTCCCCCTTCACTGGTTGTTTTTCTCCCTCAGTCATGCGCGGCGGCGGTGCTCTACCAGGGAGGTCGCGAGAGGGGTGAGTTTGTTCGTTCCTTCTCTGACTCACAAGCATATCATTGATCTTGATTGCTCTAGCAATAATTCTGATTTGGAAAAGTAGATCCTGATCAAACTTGGTATAGATTTGTGGTGCACGCATGGAATTGCTTGATGCTGATTGAGGAGGTAATTAATAAATCTTTCTAGAGGCCCAAAGATTCAGTTCACCTTTCTAGGTATTTCAGTTTCAGGCTTGCATTATTTCTAGAGGCCCAAAGATTCAGTTCACCTTTCTAGGTATTTCAGTTTCAGGCTTGCATTATTTCTAGCGGCCGAAAGATTCAGTTCACCTTTCTAGGTATTTTAGTTTCAGGCTTGCATTATTTCTAGAGGCCCAAAGATTAAGTTCCCAGTCGGCGGCAAGCGGCCCTGCTACCAATGCCGGTGTCGACCTCAACTCGCAAGCGCCAGCGTCGGAGGGGTTCCCGGGGCTTGGGCTCTACAGAGCCTTCCTCCAGAGCGACGATGATGAGCTCCTCCCTCGGTGCGTGAGGGCCTCCGGGCTCCCTCCTTATCATGAATGACTTCTGTGATGAGTTAGCTCATGCTTTGTTTCATGGAGTTTTTTTTGTGAAGCTTGATTGACGACTTGTATGTTTAAGTGGGATATCTTATTTGCATGGACAAAGTAAAATTTATCATGTTTTGCATGCTTGATTTGTAAAGATGGTTCGCTTATGTCAATTGTGAGCGGGAGGAGGCCACACAAGAGCCGACCACACCAAATCCGATAGGAAATAGGGTCCAAAGTAGTCAAATGATTGAGAAAGAGCATTTATTGTCAATCTAAGCCTACCATCCATACACCTCTTTGGTTTAGAGTTAGTTCAAGGTTAGAATCTAACTCTAACCTCTAACCGAGTTAGAGTTCTCCTTGTCTCGGTTCATCACCATCATACTTTCCCCATTCCTGTGTTTTCAGTATCCTGCAAATCAGAGAGGCCCTTTTTTGCGGGAAAAATCAAAGATGCCCTTAGACTGGTTTAGGTCCGGTCATTTTTTATAAACGTGTTATGTCCAAAATTTAATGAACGTGCTCCGGTTTCTATGAAAATAATCCGGTTTCATGTAGTAATTCATTTATTTATTTATTCTTCTGTGGGGGGTTTGCATGTAATTCGTGAGGTCTGAAATGTAAAGTACCCTGGCATATGCTCCGAGTCGTGCATGCACTACGACCCAGATGCTCTATGTCCCACATGTCGGTGAAAGGGAGCACGTGGAAATAGCCTAGGAGTACATATAGGAGGATAAATGCGTGAAAAAATATGTACTGTGAAACGTAGCTGTGTTTCGAAAAGGAGACTTAAAGTGATGACAGCTATAGGTCGCACGCACCCAACTAGTGGTACTAGACATATGACTATTTTTTCCCTAAAAAAAGGTACGAGTGATCAGTACTCCTATTCTATCAAAACGAGTCCCATCTGACAATAGCATCCATGCTACAGCTAGCTCTCCTCCCTTGTTTCTCTCTTCTAGTAATTCTAAACTTGGCCGACACCCGGTGGGCGGGGTGGGTTTGCTCAACTGCGGCCCCGCCTCACAGTGAAAACATTACGACTAGAATAAAAATGCCATATACTCCCTCCGTTCCTAAATACAAGCCTTTTTAGATACTATTTCAAATGGAATACAGCATACGGATGTATGTAGACATAGTTTAGAGTGTAGATTCACTCATTTTGCTCCGTATGTAGTAGTCACTTGCTAGAATCTTTAGAAAGGCTTATATTTGGGAACGGAGGGAGTACTATACTAATAAAACATTAAGGCCACGAGGCGATGAAGTGCTGGTTACAGGAGGCAAGAAGAAGAGATGCAGCCATCGACGACATCCACCTCCTCGAATCAGGGCGCCGGCCCACCGAACGGCGCCTAAGTAGCAGCGGCTTTCGTGGCCAGGTCGACGTGCTTCTGAACAATGGTATCCAAAGATTCCATCCGCTGGAAGAAGGCCAACGTCTTTCTGTCCTCGCTTGCCTTGTAGTGGCCTATGTAGACAATTTCCTCGTAGACATGGATGTGCAGATCGATGGTTTCTTGCATGGTGAGGCGCTGCGCGGCGAGCACAGCCTCGAGGTGCACATTCTTCGTCGCGACCTCCGGCACCTGCAGGGCCACCAGGGCTTGAAAGAGTTCATCACCATCCAGGCCGATGAGGGTGGCAGGCAATGAGGAGCCTGGGCATGCGGGCTGGAGCAGTACAGCAAGGTCGTCCGCGCACTTCTTGATGGTGGTGAACTTGAGGATGGAGTTGACCATCATGTCGTCCATG
The DNA here is from genome assembly GCF_018294505.1 of Triticum aestivum. Lineage (NCBI taxonomy): Eukaryota > Viridiplantae > Streptophyta > Magnoliopsida > Poales > Poaceae > Triticum > Triticum aestivum. The sequence goes on from NC_057807.1 coordinate 361,398,674, forward strand.
CAAGAGGTGAAGCCAGCGTCGGTGAGGGCTACGATGCCGGCGGTTTCCAGCACCGTCTGGAAACGCTGCGTGGTGCGGGGCCGCATGCCAGCGCCTTGGATGATTTGGCACAGCCGACTGCCGCTCGCGTCCATTGCCTCCATAGGTGCTTGTGGCTTCTGGTCACTTGGTCTTGGATTGGAGTGAGCAGTGTTGCGCAGAGACTTAGGAGTAGATGGATTGTAGTGGTGGGGCGCCTTTATATGAGAGTCCAAACTCTGTTGCATTCACATCGTGCTGGCTCTATTAGGCCATCTCCACCGCGCGACCCCAAAACGTCTGGGTCTGTCCGTTTGAGGTTAGGCGGACAAATAAGACGACCCAGCGCACTACCCTATCTGTAAAAAGTGTCCATTTCTGGTCCGTCTCACCTCGTCCCGGGAGCAAAGTTGGGCTGGATTTGCGTCTGAAACGGACACGAGCGGACGCTCTCTGTCTCCTCCTCGTCCGGGCGTGTCCTTTCGCATGTGACCCTGGCCCGCCTGTCATTGGCACAAAAGTGGCCCATGCACCCACCCACCCCTCTCTCTCCTCCTTTTTCTCTTCCTGGCCCACCACGCACACACACCACCACGAGGCACCCACGGGCGACGAGGAGCACATGACGCGGTGGCACTCCCGCCGGCCGGCCTCGCCTCGCTGTCGTTGAGGTCCTGCCGCCGCGGGAGAGGAGTGCAGCGGCGCGGGCGGCAAGCTTGGGGCGTGGACGGGCGCAGCGGACGCGGAAGCTCGGCGCTGGCGAGCGGCT
>NC_057807.1:361399955-361425366 GCF_018294505.1 Triticum aestivum
AGGCGAGGAGGCGCGGCGAAGCGCGGCGAGGCGAGGGCGCGGGCAGGCGCAGCGAGGCGAGGAGCACTTCGGCCGAAGCGTGGCACCGCACGGACACCGCGGCGAGCGACGGGAACACGGGCGTGCTTGCTAGCTAGCTAGCTAGCCAGCCGCCGCATTCGCTTGCGTGCTTGCTAGCTAGCTAGCCAGCCGCCGCGTTCGTGTGCATGCGTGCTTGCTAGCTAGCTAGCCGGCCGCTGCCGTGTGTGAGCGCGTGGGCTGCGGCGAGGCGGCCGCGGCGGATGGCGGCCGGCGGGGCACGGCCTGGGCACGAGTGCGGCAAATCCGGACAGCGCCGGTCCTCCTCGTCGACACCGGCGGCGGCCGTCCATGAAGTGTTCGATGAAATGTCTAAAGCAGAATACAGCCGGACATATTTTGGGTTGGGTTGGCCGCGGTGGGCGCCTCGATGATGGGACGACCGCATGCGGACATGCATGTCCGTTTTTCTACCCCAAACGGACAGAATCTGGCCAAACCGGACGTCCATTTGGGGTCGTGCGGTGGAGTTGGCCTTATGCTTCTCCAATTAATTCCCTCTGCATATAATTGAGGATGCATCATTGACATTTCAACATCTCGGGAACCGCTACCCTCTCCCTCCTTTCCATTCAAGCACCTATGGAGGCGACTGCCACTTGCGTCTATCGCGTGTCAAGAGACGTTCCCGTCGATGACGAGGTGCCTATGGTGACTTCATAAATTTCAAGATGATAGTGCCGGCTCAGTCTTTCGGAGGTGCTCATAGGGGTAGGGTGTGTGTGTGTGCGTTCATAGGGGTGAGTGTATGCACGTGTATATGAGCACTTGCGTCTGTACTGTGTCAAAAAACGTAAATGCGTGTCAAAAAGAGACTAGACAGTATACTCAATATTGTGCACCTTGGAGAGGAAAATGGGAGAACTACTTATTTATTCATGGTGTAGATTCACTCATTTTGCTCCATATGTACTCCGTCTCGGTGTAGTCTAGTCACTTGTTGAAATCTCTAGAAAGACAAATACTCCTTTGGCTCACATAGCAATTTTGTCTCATGCAAGAGCCTGGCTATATGCGTGCTCCAATGTTCACAACTGCCACGTTCGGGTTGCGCTTGGCTCTTCGCCTCTTCGAGAAGACGAACAATGATGTTACTACTACTGCTTCTATAGTATCGAATCCACTGCTGCATGACCGTTCACCGCGAGCGGGAGGAATAGCTTGTTGTAGTACTATAAGCAAAAGCATGTCCTCGTTTGCGAGCAACCGCGCGCATGGGCGAGGGAGAAGGCATGTAGTAGTAAAATCAAGCCTCTTCTCGTTGTCCGAGTTGACGTGACACATCATAGCACTGGCCCCACATGCTTGCCTCTAAACTTGGCTGAAAGACCCGCAGTGTTCAATATATTTGCTGCAACCTCTAACATTTACCCACCATAAATTAAAATATATATTCCTGTCTTGACCAGATGAGCATGCAAACTACAATCACCAGGATGACAGGTAGGGCCAAAAGACTATTTTAATTTAAAAAAACTTCGAGACGGCCACATAGCATGGAGCCGACCCCAACGATTTTAAGCTTACAGGCACGGTACACGCTATTCTAGACTACTCTACACATGAAACTGCCACACAAGCGTCCGGGCCACATTTGGCTCTTCGCCTCTTCGGGAAGTCGAACAATAATGATGGAGTACTACTGCACTAGAGGAGTACTATAGTATGCTTCTGGCCATCTGACACCGATTTAACTAATGCATGTCCACCGTGTGCAGGAGGGAGAGCGTGTAGCGAAAGCTTCTCCTAATCCTGCCAACCACCACGCTCATGGGCGAGGGAGGGACGCTCCTGCCTTTGCGTGTATGACAAGTGGGCCCAACAGGTAGGTGGCCAACCTGTCATACAGCCAAAGGCAGGTGTAGTTAAGTCCGCGAGGTAGAGGATAATGAAACATCTCATTGTTGTACGAGTTGATGCGACACATCAAAGCACTGCACTCGATATATTTCAATAATGTGTGTTTACCGATGCATTAATTACAACGCATGCATGCATGCCGTGACTCTCCTTTTGATACTTGCATGTGTTGATTTAATGCACCTTGAAGTAGTATAAATATGTGATGGTAAAGCTTTGTAATGCCCCGGCCTAAAGCGAGAGATGGTTCTGCACGAGGAGGGTGAGATCATGCAGACAGAACAGGACCCGACGATGGAGCTCTCTATGGTCTCGATGGACCTCACCTTGCTCCACTGCCCCTTGTGACTCCGCCCCTTGACGCCTCCAGTGTATGAGGTTTGAATACACCTCGTCCGTTCGGCTGATCGAGCAAGGTGCAGGTTTCTTGATTGATGTGTTGTTCGATTGATTTCTGTAGTGCAAGGGAGGGCACCTGGCCTGCACGGACTACCGCATCGAGCGCCCCGGGAACCAGCGGCAGTGCCAGAAGTGTGAGCGCGGCAGTGGCTTCGACGTGCCGAACACGGCGGTGGACGTCGTCCTTTCGTCAGTGAGGGTGGAGTGCCCGCATGAAGGCTGTGGGCCATACGTCACTTACCACAAGCTCGCCGATCACCCGAGCGTGTGTCCGCTCCCACCCTGCAAATGCCCCGTGCCCGTTTGCGGCTACGAAGGCCCACTGCCGGTGCCCTCTACCATCAAATCAGCACCGCTCATCCCATGCCCGTGCACAGGATCCAGTACGACAAGGTGCTCCAGCTGCAAGTGCCACTGTCGGAGCCACGACTCTTGTTGTTCGTGAAGGAGGACGGCCACATGTTTTTCTTGGTCGGCGGCATGCTCGACATTGGCGCACCTATCGCCGTGTCGGTCGTCTGCATCAAAGAGGGAGTGTCCCTACTGTCGCACTACGTGGCCAAGTTGTGGGTGAACGGCCCGCTGGGGGAGCCCAAAGGCACGACTGATGCCGTCAAGGTAGAAATGGAGGTGACAAGTAGCAAGGATCCCGGCGACGTCGTCGTGCAGGAGTTGACCTTCTTCATAGTTCCGCCCAAGCTGCTAGCCGGGGCTAAGCTGGTGTCCTTCCACATTCAGATTGACAAGCTCACATCCTAAATGTTTCTACAGTGCCTTCTGTTTATCTTAGTAATATGCTAATATGGGGATTAGCTCGGTCTACTTTAGCTTAAGAAATGGTGGGTTTTGGTCGCGATGCAACAATTACTTTGACATCAGATCAGTCATTTCCAATAGTCGAACGAATATTTTGTGTCTGTTGGATATAAAGTTCCTTTGGGTAAGAAGTACTACTTGTCATCAAAATGGATAAAAGGAGATGTATGTAGACATATTTCAGTTCTAGATACGTCCCTTTTTATCCATTTTGATGACAAGTACTCCCTCCGTTCCACAATACATGCCTTCCATTTGTCAAAATATAGATGTATCTAGACATGTTTTAGTATATAGGTACATCCATTTTTGGACAAATGGAAGTCAAGTAGTATTTTGGAACAAAGGGAGTATATGCTTGTTTGTTCACGAAGTGTTTCATACTTGTGCGAGTTGACGCGACACATCAAATTAGTACTACTACTAGTAGTACTCCCTAGGACCCTAATTTCTCCGTGCATAAGTCGAGGCGCAGATACCAAGCAGGGCCTGGTTGTGTTGGACAACTCACTGGACTGTGCACCAGGAAGACGAAGCTCGTGTCGTGTTGGTGCCGTGTGCGGCCCGCACATTAACGAAAACCTCACGCCTCCAACTTAGCCTCCACGTTTTAAATTTCTCAATCTCAAGGCCAAGGAGCAACGTGAATCCTATGATAGAGCCAATCGGATGGTTGAGAACACTACAATTCGTAGCTACAGATGCGTGTCTGACTCCAAAATGCAGAGGTCGGGGGTCATCATCCTCCTTTTCAAGAAAAAACAGATACGTGTGTGAAAGAGGACGAGTGCATGCGTGCACCTCTTCTCTTCCTGTATAACGTACTAAACTCAGAGTACAAGTGTATGTGGGTGGCACCGACCTAGGGAGCTAGAAATGGTGCGTGCAAGAAGTCCCAAGAGATAGGTTTAATGCGTCTAGTCTATAGCTCGCCACGCGGCTATTCCTGTTGAACGCCCCAATAACCTTAAGATATGTATCCGACGGTGCCAGGTATTGCATGTACACAGCAATAGAAAAAGAAGTACCATGGCATATGCTACACCACGGCCGAGAACACGTGCCCACGTTACGCCATCCGAGAATAGTGCCGCACTTCGAAACTAGAACCGTCAATAAATTTTGAGCTTGCATCTCATCACATTCCAAATTACTACTACTACCACGCTATATTTAATTGAAAACCTATTCACACCAATTACAACCTAAGCGGTTTCCCACTTAGGAGCATATTAGTACTTGGTTATAAATACTACTATGCCAAGATGACTGCACATTCGTCCTCAACTCCTCATCCACAAAACCAAACAAGTCATTCAGCATCCTTCCCTTGCGTCCGCCATCGCCAGCGAGAGTTTTGAGTCAAGAGATTACCACCAGGGAGAGGCGTGCATGGAAGGAGAAGCATGAGAGATGTCCCGCATCACCGCAAAAGCAGCTGACATGTCCCGCCATGCATAAGTAGCAGCACAGAGGTCTTTCCGTGCCGCCGAAGCAGCACAGAGCTCCCGCTGCGCCGTTGATGCAGCAGACTGGTCCAGCCGCTGCGGAAGCAGCAGAGATGTCCCTTCGTGCTGCGAATGCAGCAGAGATGTCCCACCGCACCGCGGAGGCCTGGGAAAATGTCTCGCGGGTAGGCGACGACTCTTACAGGCGCATGCATGCGATCGTCCATAGCCAGATGGATCAGATCTCCGGCTGGGCGAGGTTGCACGACGCCATGAAAGCCTCATTTGAACAGGCTACCGCATCATCCAGCAACTAAGGGAGGGCAATGAGAGGCTCCGGGCCGAGCGCGACCTGCTGAGGGCGAAGATTGTCCGAAGTGCAGACCAGCGGGAGGAGACCAGTGCCTTGTTGAAGAGGACCGGCGTCATCGTCAAGAAACTTATGGACGAGAATGACATGCTCCACATTGAGCGCCAAAGGCTGGTGGAGGAATCCGTGGATGCTCTCAAGCAGCGTCTTGAGGACACGAAATAGCTCATCGCCGCTCGCCGCGGAGACTAGTTCCTGCGGCCTGCATCAACACATCAAGAAAGTGGAGATCAGCGAGCCAGATCGTTGTCTTCCTTCTTATTTTGTCCTTGTGTATTTCGGGTGTAGCCACATGTGGCTTTTTTAATTATCTTCCTAATTATGTAAGACAATTATTATCCATTGTCATCGTCCTTATATATTCATGAGTCTTGCTATAAGTCGCAGCATATGCTATATAGGTCCGTCGGATCTTACATCAAGATTCGTGCTTTCAGATTTTCTTTTCTGTCTCTTAAATCTCAGTCGAGTGAGACATAGCCATGCCATTAAACAAAGGCTCGGGCGCCATTAATGGAGACCTTGGGAGAGAGGTGGACGACAGATGGAGGTCAAAGGGCTCTCCTCGCGATAAGCACGCGCAGGGGTCTAATCGCACGCCTCTCGTACTCAAATAGCTACCCTGCACGGCGCATCCTAGCTAATAAAAAAGGGACATGTGGCGGCACATAAATGGTAAATAGATCACCCATGGTTTGAATAATACTTGTGTTTCTATTGTAACGTGACAGCACCTGTTCCAAAATGACTGTTGATTGTTAATATGTGCGCCTTCGCAAATGGACTGCAAAATTACCCTAGCATGTTGGTGCCATGTCATGGCACCAAGCCAAGTTTCATTATTTTCATGCGTGTTTTGGATTTACAAGAATTAAAAAACTAGGTTTCTCAATGTTTCCAGCCCAGCCACGATGCCCAGAATTTTGAATTTCATTCCCATTTCTTGCATGGAACCTAGAAATTTACCCGAGGACACACATGTGATTTTTCAACCAACTTTGGTGCATTGGAGCATGTGCTTGTATTTAAAATTTGAATTATGCACACAAAGGTGACATGTTCCCTCTTAGAACCACGAGCCTTCTTGAGAGAAGCTCCGGTTTGCAAGAAGCTTATACCAAAATTTGTTCCTATTCGGCCAATTTTTTTACCACAGCATGGTACTACCATGACATGATACCATGCTAAGTTTCATGATTTTCAGGCATGTTTTGGATTTACAAGAATTTTAAAACCAAGTTTCTCAATGTTCTCGTCCGAGCCACGATGCCCAGATGTTTGAATTTTATTCCCATTTCTTGCATGGGACCTAGAAATTCACCCGATGACAGAGATGTGATTTTTCAACCAACTTTGGTGCACGGGAGCATGTGCTTGTAGTTCAAATTTGAATTATGCACATTAAATGACTAGAAAGTCAATTAATGTATAAAAAAAGGCCAAACAAACCCGGAATAATTCCAAAATTTAACAGGGCACTCATGTAGTTCTATGTTGCCTTTGTAAATAAACTCAAGGGGGGCAGCGTATATCGTTTCGCACTCAAAGGTGGCACGTTCCCTCTCAGAACCACGAGCCTTCTTGAGAGAAGCTTTGGTTTGCAAGAAGCTTATACCAAAATCTGTTCCTATTCGGCCAATTTTTTACCACAGCTTGGTAGTACCATGACATGACACCATGCCAAGTTTCATGATTTTCAGACGTGTTGGATTTACAAGAATTTTAAAACCAAGTTTCTCAATGTTCTCGGCCAAGCCACGATGCCCAGATGTTTGAATTTTATTTGCATTTCTTGCATGGGACCTAGAAATTCACCCGAGGACACAGATGTGATTTTTCAACCAACTTTGGTGCACGAGAGCATGTGCTTGTAGTTCAAATTTGAATTATGCACATTAAATGACTGGGAACTCAATTAATGTATAGAAAACGACAAACGAACCCGGAATAATTCCAAAATTTAACAGGGCACTCATGTAGTTCTATGTTGCCTTTGTAAAGAAACTCAAGGGGGGCAGCGTATATCGTTTCGCACTCAAAGGTGGCACGTTCCCTCTTAGAACCACGAGCTTTCTTGAGAGAAGCTTTGGTTTGCAAGAAGCTTATGGGGCTGTTTGGATGGCAGCCCCAAGCCGCCCTTCCAAAATTTTGGTCATTGACCACAGGTTGGGCCAGTGTTTGGATCGCAGCAAAGTTTTTGGCTCACAACCAACTTTTTGGCCAGCCGTTGTGATTCCGCACTAGCGTGTGGGCAAGTTCCCGGCGGCTATTTCCTTTGCCAAAATTTTGGCATGTCGTTGTTTTGGTCGAGCTGGTGTGGGCATAATCCAAACGCCCCCTATACCAAAACTTGCTCCAAATCGGCCCAATTTTTTACCACAACATGTTAGTGCCATGACATGACACCATGCCAAGTTTCATGATTTCCAGGCGAGTTTTGGATTTACATGAATTTAAAATCCGAGTTTCTCGATGTTCGTGGCCGAGTCACGATGCCCAGATGTTTGAATTTCATTCTCATTTCTTCCATGGGACCTAGAAATTCAACCAAGGACACACATGTGATTTTTCAACCAACTTTGGTGCATCGGAGCATGTGCCTACAGTTCAAATTTGGATTATGCACATTAAAAGTCCAGAAACTCAATTAATGTATAAAAAGGCCCAACGAACCCGAAATAATTCCAAAATTTAATAGGGCACCATATAGTTCTATGTTGCCTCTGTAAAGAAAATTAGGGGGGAGGCAGTGTATATTGTTTCGCACACAAAGAACACACGTTCCCTCTCGGAACCACGAGGCTTGTTGAGAGAATCTCTTGTTATGCAAGAAGCTTATACCAAAACTTGTCCCAATTCAGCCAAAAATTATACATATGAAAACAGGGTTTAGATTATCCCGAACATCTCGCTACCTAGACCAATGTACTATGATTTGAATTCAACATAAAATGGATACAGATATTTGAATTGGAGATCATATGGTACATGTAGTTCATAGTGAAATATGATTACTGCTATATGCATTTTTTTTATCAAGATAATATTTAAATGATTGCATAACTTGACAACAATCGTATTTAAATAAGGAAAATTGATTCAAATTTAGTCCATATGGTAGACAACAATATATATGTTCACAGGGTGGAGTAAAATGTTCATATATGATTGAAGATCAAAATGTACGACTACATCAATTATAAACCGCAAGGTCACCTAATGATATATTCGAATTCAACATAATGTAGATTTAAAAATTGAAATTCAAGATCCTGGCATTTGTAATCATATAAAAAGGGACATTACTCTTTCTTTTGGTGGGAATTGATTTCTTTTTTGTTGTTGTTGAGGGAAGTGTGAATCAATTTGGTACTGTACAGGGTAATCTAGTTCTTCCGATATTTTTTACATTTTTCTTGTAGTTTTTTCAATGGCATCTATAGCAATATAGTAAAAGGGGACATGACTCTCTTGTGTCTTGTATGAATAATTATTTTTACACGTTAAGTTTGTTCTGCCGAACAAGGAATCTTCACCTTGTTATCCTGAAATTTTCAAGCTCGAGTATCTTTTGTCTCACCTGCTTTGAAACTCCCGCCTCTTCAACCCGCGTCGTGCCTTGTTATCCCGAAATTTCGATGCACGCGAAAACTCCCTCCTCATCCGAAATCGGTCCCCCAGCCCAAACATGCGAAAACCCCTTCTACCCCTCAGCCGGAAATGAAGCTCGATGTCGCGGTCTCAAAACCGGTGCGGGTACGCTGGTAACTTACCCTACATTTTGGAGAAGCGCGTCCCTAAGCCATGCCTCCCCCTCCCTTCCCCTTCGTTCCCCCTATTCATACACCGAGGCCGCCCAAAACCCGCGAAACCCCACGCTCCTCCGTCGGCCTCCCGACCGCCACCCAGCCGGAGACTCTTCTCCGACTACATCGTCCACCGCAACAGCTCGACGTCCCTCATCCACCGCACCGAATGAGGATCTATTGTCGATCTCGTCGTCCCGCCGGATCAGCCGCCCCATCCTCCACCTCCAAGGAGCTGCCCCGATGTTCGCCTCGTCTATCGCGCCACCTCCATCCCCACAGCACCGTCTTGACCTGCCCCACCGGAACCACAACACCCTCACCAATTCCTACGATGAAGCCGAGGCCAACTCGGCGCCACCAAGCAGGTTCTGCACTCACCACTGCATTTTATCTTTTATTCGATCTCACGGGGCTGCCGGTGTGAAAGTGCAACTATCCCTAGGTGGTTTTAGTAATTCATAACAACATATAGCTCATTGAGCTAATGCTATTCCAAGACAAATATTTCAGGAAAGCTCAATGAATGGCATGGCATGGATGATGAAAGTGGATCCCTCAAAATAACAAGGACAAAGGATTGGCTCAAGATCAAAAGCTCAAGACTCTACATTTTATATTTCAGTGATCCAAGATCACATTGAGTCCATAGGAAAAGCCAATACTATCAAGGAGGGATGAGGTGTTGCTTAATGAGCCACTTGCTTCATGTGCTTAGTGATATGCTCCAAATACCCTCAACTACTTTCCCACATCCACATATGACCTAAACCTAAAGTCAAAATCGGTCACACCAATTCTTTCTATCCGGTGCCACCAAGTTCAAATGTCATAGCCAGTGGCACAAACCCTAGGCAAATCGGTCTTGCCGATAGGGATCTCGGTCTCACCGAGATGGGATTGTAATCTCTCTGTTTCCCTTCGTAACGTTTCGGTCTAACCGGAGTGAGCGATCGGTCCCACCGAGATTGCAATGTAAACTCTTTGTTTCCCTTTTGTAACATTTCCGTCTCACCGAAAAGAGCAAATCGGTCCCACAGAGTTTACCTGACCAACTCTCTGGTTAGCTAATTACCAAAATCGGTCTCACCGAGTTTGTGTAATCGGTCTCACCGAGATTACGTTATGCCCTAACCCTAACCATATCGGTCCTATCGAGTTGCATTTCGGTCCCACCGAAAATCCTAACAGTCACTAGGTTTACTAAATCGGCCTGACCGAGTTTGTTGATTCGGTCCCACCGAGATTGGTAAATTGTGTGTAACGGTTAGATTTTGTGTGGAGGCTAAATATACCCCTCCACCTCCTCTTCATTCATGGGGAGAGCCATCAGAACAAACCTACACTTCCAACTTACCAGTTCTGAGAGAGAACCACCTACTCATGTGTTGAGGCCAAGATATTCCATTCCTACTGTCGTGGATTTGTCACGGCAGATGTCCTCATGAAAGGACTTAGTCGTGGAGCCATCGCTATGGGTTAACTTGAAGGGGTTAAAGCGGACACAAAGACACAAGGGTTTATACTAGTTTGGCCCCTTCAATGAAGGTAAAAGCCTACGTCTAGTTGTGATGGAATTGATGTGGTTTCGATGGCTAGGGAGCAAACAAGCTTCGCCTAGGCTCGAGTTGTTGTTGTTTGTCCCTGAACCGCCGCCGGGTCGTCCCCTTATATACACGGGTGACGCCCGTCGGTCCACAGAGTCCCACACCGGTTCATACTCGTATCCCGGTTGGTCTCTCTCTATTCCTAACTTACAATACAAGTTTACATACCAAGCCGGTTTACGGCTACAGGTTCTAAACCGACTACAGGCCTTGGGCCCTTATCTGCTTAATCACCCTTACATTACTAATGAAGTTAACCCGGCCTAGGTAGGCCGGTTCACGCCCAGTGGTAATATCCCCAACATTAGGCCCCAGATTGATTTGAACTGGTTCATGTCAATCCTTCATAAAAATCTTTGTCTTCACATCTTCTGGTAATTGGTAAACCGCCATGTCATCATCATCTCTGGTTGCTGTAAACCGGCCTGACGTCATCATGAAGTTTAATATTTATAACGCCTTCTGCGATACCCAAGGCAGCAACTCCACGTTCGAATCTTGTGGCTCCTGGATTCGCGCGCCTGACACACGTCCTTTGCCTTATAAATAGGACCGAAGGGTCATTTCCTTTTCTCCCCTTCGTCTCTTTCTCTTCGTCTTCCTCGCGTCGCCAGCCTTGGAGCTCCGCCGCCGCCTTTGACCTCTGCATCGTCTTGGGCCGCTGCATCAACCTGAACGTACCAGAGCACTGCGGTAGCCTTCCGCGTCTTCTTCAACTCAGGTAAGTCTTGTGTTCTTCTTAACATAGATCCACTCTAGGGTTTCATGTTCTTGCCGTGTTCATCACTTGTTCATACTCGCACCTAGATTCCTGAACATATCTGTGAAACCTTGTTCTGGCCAGCAGTAGCTTCTTAGTATCCGCCTGTAGTTTCACGCTCAAGTCCATAGATCTCATCTACATACCTTCCCATTGATTCACTTCCGTTCTGTTTTAATCTTCTGAATATTATCTGTTTTTCTGAACTTGCTTCAGATCCATTGCTGCAATAAGACCTTGTGAAACCTGTTTCTGCATACTTAGCCATCTGCAACCTCAATTGCTTTCAATGTTTAGATCAGGCGGTTTAACTTAATATAGAAATAGTTAATAAACCGGTAGATATCATTAGTCCCCTTGTTGAACCGCCAGACTTCTGTAGCCATATGATGCCACCTCATAAAAATCCGGTTTAAAGGTACTGCCTCCGGTTTAACATTGTTCATACCAGCGCATTCTTGAACCGAAAGCACTTATTTCTTGTAGATCTCATCATGGCCAAACAAGTATACGAATGCAACTGGGTTCCTTCTCGCGTCACAGAAACTCAGCTGGACGATTTAGTTTCGATCGGCGCTTTAGACGGCAAAGAGACTATCCACTGGAGGGTTCCTGGCAATGAATGTCCTCCCACACCTCAAGAGGGAGAGGTTGTGATCTTTGCGGATCACATAGCCCGGGGCTTCAAACCGCCCGGCTCCAAATTTTACCGAGACGTACTAGCCAATTTTCAACTTCGCCCGCAAGATATTGGCCCCAATTCTGTTACCAACCTATGTCACTTCCAAGTGCTCTGTGAGGTGTACCTTCAAGAGAAGCCCACAGTTGAATTGTTCAGAGACTGGTTCCACTTAAACCGCCGCACAGAATTCACTGACGGTCCCAATACCGAATTGGGCGGTATGGCAATTCAGAAAAGGAAAGAAATCACTTATCCTCATGCCAAACTACACAGTCACCCCAAGGAATGGAATGCAACATGGTTTTACTGCAAAGATACTTCCCCTGGTGATGAAAATCCTTTGCCTGGCTTTCGTCCGGAACGGCTCAGCAATACACACCCCTTCCCACAAAGGTTAAGTGCTAAGGAGAGGAGTAAATACGCTCCGCAATTATCCAAGCTCTGAGCCTTCATGGCCAACGGTTTAACAGGAGTTGATCTCGCACGCTGTTGGATATCATGGAGCATATTGCCTCTTAGCCGGCGCTCCGGTTTAATGTGCAAGTATACTGGTAGCGTTGATGACCCACTCCGACACACCAACATTCAGCTCTCCGATGATGAAGTCACAGAGGCTGTGAAGAAAATGCTGAATGAACCGGAGCACCTCTGTGCTCAAACCGGGCTGGCCCCTTTCTGTGCTACCAACAAACCGCCAGCTGTAAGATTTTAATTATACTTTTTACTGAACCTGTTATTGCTATCTCTGTCTGACATTAATTGCTGCTTAACCAGGGTGATAATCCGTTTTGGAGCAAGAAGCTTCCACAAGACAAACCGGAGAAGACAGAACGGCCAACCTGGCTAAAAACCAAGGTTGTTAAGAAGCCTGCTAAGAAGAGGAAAACCACTGCTTCATCTGATTCGGCTGTTGATGATGATGTGCGTAACTCGGACCCTGAGGTAGAACTCGATTCACTAGGCTTACCTTTTATATGCCTTATTGATAATGATACTTGTCAGGACGACGCTGAAGCCAGTAATGCTGATGTCGCTGAGGTAACTATTCTCTCTTCCGATTCAGATCCTTTGCCTTTGCCAAAATTTCGCCAGGCAAACCGTAAAATTAAATTTTCTCATCCTCTTGCTTACTTGGATCCCAAATTTCTTATGAAGACTCAGCAACATGAAGCTCTCCGCACAACCCGGCACAGCGGCCAGGTAGTTACCTCCGCCGGTTTACCAAACAATCTGGTTCGAAAACGCCGCTCTGAGGTCTCTGACCTTTTTATTAGTTTACCTCCTAAAGCGGGTTTAATCCGTCAACCTCTTAATCCGTCTGACTCCGATTATCAGGTTGCTTCCCATTCTTCCTCTGGTGAATCATCGGCCACTCAGCTGCCACCATTGAAAACGGTTCTTGGGTAAGCTAGACTGAATATATGCTTCCGGTATACCATGTTATAACTTATGTTGTTCCCTGACTCTTTGTTTCTCTTCCAGGGCTAAACCTAAACCAAGCAAGAAAGCCCGCCTGAACAAAGCGGCCGAGGAAGACACTGCCCCTGAGCAGGATAAAACACCGGATCTTGAAGCGTTCGTTCCTGAGGATATTCCCAATGATCCTCCTTTGCAAAATGATACCATTATTGATAAAAGGCCTATCGATACCTCAGTCCCTGCTGATCAGCCTGCCAGCTCCGTCCAGATTGATAGATCCTGCAGCCCTTCAAAGCCAGCCGATAAACCGACCGTGCCAACGCAAACGGGCGAGTCCAAGGATGATGATGTTGTAATTACCGGCGTAGGTCACTCTAAACCAGGGAATCCTGTCGCTTTAGCTAAGCATACTGTCAAAGAGGATTTCTCTGCCATGAACAAAGGCAAATGGGATGTTGATCTGGAAACATATGCTACTTTGAGTGCCCGAGATCTTCATTCTGGTTACTTGAACCGGTTATACACTAGTCGTGACTGTGAAGCTGGCATGGTAAAGATGATGAGGGATAAATTTGAGGTAACTTCCTTATGCTTCTTCTTTCTTTAATTACTGCCATTGTATTAATCCTCCTAGCCCCCAAGGGCCGGTTTGTAATCTTCTTCAAACCGGGACTTGAATATAGTCCTCAATACTTTGAACTCCAGCAGTGTAGCCCCCAAGTGCCGGTTCAACTTAGTATAGTTAAATCGGGACTCCAATAAAGATTCAAATATCAGAACATAATTGAGCAAATAGCCATTAGCCCCCAAGTGCCAAGTTGAATACCTGTATTGAGCTTGGGACTTGCAATTTAGTAACAGATGAAAATTGAAGGTGCATTAGCCCCCAAGTATCAAGCATATAACTTGTTATGTGGTTGGTACTTCAAATTCTTGTACCATTTATTGAAAGCCAAGCACTGTCTTTCTGCAGGCTGAGGTGCAGATCAAAGAAGACCGGATTACTGATCAGCAGGAAATTTTGAAAACCCAGCAAGCTGAAACCGATAAGGCAAAGGAAGAATTAACCAGCGCTTTGAGTGTGACAGAACAGTTGAAGGAGGGCTTCGAGAAGGAGCGGACTGATTGGGCCACTGAGAAGGCCGATTTAATAAAAAGAGCTGAAAACACTGAAGCTGCTCTTAAACCGGTGGTAGATGAGCTGACCGCCGTAAAGCGGCAAGTACATTCCATGACCGCTGCTATCTTTGGTAAGTCCCTTTGGATTGCGTGAACAACTCTGGCCTGCTTATAATAAATCCGGTTTGTGATCTTTCTTGTATTGTTACAGGTACACGCATTGGCCACTTAGGGTCAGATGTTCGAAAGAAATTGAAGGCTGCCTACACTTTAATTGAACAACTGTATACCGGAGCGCAATGGATCATCACTACTGTATCGTATAACAATCCGGCACCTTCCTTAATCCAAGACACTCTTAATAGGTTGTCAATGCTTCCTGCCCGGATTGAAGAACTAAAGAAATCTGTTGCTCGAACCGGAGCCATTAATCCCTTGATCCGGGCAAAAGCTTGGGTGCCGGATTTTGATCCTGTTGAAGCAGCTCAAGGCTATCCCAGCTTGAAGGAAGATGGCTCAGATTTCAATGAAGATGATTTGAGGGCGATAAACTGTGCAGTACGTCCTCTGGCTTGTCAGTTGGCTGAAGAGGCAAACTTGTCGCATTATCAAGCTCAGTATAATGACCAGAACAAACGAGTGCCTGCACCAACTCCTGAAGCGGAAAATCTGATTCCTCCCATCTGTAAGCATACTTACGCTCCTGATATTGAACCGTCTTCTCTGATCCATGAAGAAGCTGTCTTTCAAGCTTTAATGGGAATCGACTGGTCCACTGTTGATTTCCAGCCAATGGATAGAGATGAGGAAGCTGAAGCAGCGTGGGACGACCCACAACCATCAGACCGGTTTGATGAGCAAGCTTGAACCGGAAGCCGGTTTATATAACTGCTTTATTATGATCCGCCGGAACAACAATGATCTTATTTGGGCTCCGCGTTGCCTTGTAATAGGATAGTCAATACTTCTGTCCCGAAATATGTCTTCGTGCATAAGTACTGATGCTTTTGCTTGAAATCCTTAATTATATTTCCTGCAATCAGAAAATCTTGAACTACGGTGACGGTTATACCACCAACCGGTTTATAACCTTGATATATATATATATATATATATATATATATATATATATCAATGTGCTCAAAACATATAATCAAATATGCGATACAAAATACCTGCCATCGCTGGGCATGAAGTTGGCTTAGCCAGACTTGAAACGGAGTATTTATAAACCGTGATCATCAAAGGGGAGAAAACAATTCCCTTGTAAATTGTGCTGGGTCATTATGAACCCCCCTGCTTACTTCATGATGTTAACAGGAAAGTTAAACCGGGCATATTTCTCCGGAATACCAATGAACCGATTTCCGTCAGCTGAACCGGTAAAAAAGTGTTGTTGGTTCAAAGGAAACACAACAAAAAATTGAAGAATAGTCATAAAAGAAATATGGCAGCAAAGGCAATGATAAAAACCGTTTGCAAAAACATGCTTTACTGAGCTGATCAGATGGTGTTACCATGGTCGGACAGGACCAAGCCCCCAATAGGAGTGACAATGGTTCAAGTCAGCCAGGTCCCCAAATGAAACCGTGGCAATTATGCCGATCAAGAGGCGTGGCAATGGTTCGGGTTCGACCAAGCCCCCAAGTGATTTTGTGGCCTTAGGCCGATCAAGAGGCGTGACTGGCTCAGACTTGACCATGTCCCCAAGTGATCTGGTGGCTTTCGCCTATCAAAAGGTGTCGCGTTGGTTCGGACACGACCAAGGCCCCAAGTGATATCACAAAACTGCTTTGAAAAGCAAATTTCAAGGGGTAAACCGGAGGCCGTTTTAAAATAGAACCACTCCATGTAACCACGCATGATATGAAAGGACAGAGACCCCGCTTTAGCTGAGGCTCCGGTTTTATTATTTCAATGATAATATATACACTGCCATAATATGTACATAGATAGAGCCAATGGCTCAAGTGTAGTAAGGTCGAAGATGAGCTATATTCCACGGCCTGTTGGTCTCCTCCTCTGATGTGTGTGAGTCTTGATGCTCTCGAATATCAATCAGATAGTACGACCCATTGTGCAGATTCTTGCTGACCACGAAAGGTCCCTCCCAAGGTGGGGATAACTTGTGCATATCCGTCTGATCTTGGATGAGCCGAAGCACCAAATCTCCTTCTTGAAAAGTTCTGGTTCTGACCCGGCGACTGTGATAGCAACGAAGGTCTTGTTGATAAATCGCCGAGCGGGCAGCCGCTACATCACGCTCCTCATCTAATAGGTCCAAAGCATCTTGCCGTGTTGTCTCATTGTCCGCTTTAACATAAGCCGCCACACGAGGCGAATCGTGCCGGATATCACTAGGGAGAACCGCCTCTGCCCCGTAGACCATAACAAACGGTGTGTATCCTGTGGATCGGTTGGGCGTAGTGTTGATACTCCATAGTACAGATGGTAGTTCTTCAACCCAACATCCCGGTGTTCTTTGCAGCGGAACCATAAGCCGGGGTTTGATGCCTCGCAAGATCTCTTGATTAGCTCGTTCTGCCTATCCATTGGACTGGGGGTGAGCCACTGATGATACGTCCAGTCTGATGTGCTCACGTTCACAGAATTCCTTCATAGCACCCTTGGATAAATTGGTACCATTGTCGGTAATGATACTATGTGGAAAGCCAAACCGGAAAATCACTTTTTTAATGAACTGAACCACTGTAGCTGCATCACACTTGCTGACAGGCTCCGCTTCAACCCACTTGGTAAACTTGTCAACTGCCACCAAAAGGTGGGTTTTCTTATCCTTGGACCTTTTAAAAGGTCCGACCATATCCAGCCCCCAAGTCGCAAACGGCCAAGTAATTGGAATCATCCTCAATTCTTGAGCCGGCACATGAGCACGCCTTGAAAATTTCTGACAGCCATCACACCGTTTAACCAAGTCCTCTGCATCAGCATGAGCCGTCAACCAGTAAAACCCGTGACGAAACGCCTTAGCCACCAGAGACTTTGAACCGGCGTGGTGACCACAATCCCCTTCATGGATTTCGCGTAAAATTTCACAACCTTCCTCAGGAGAGACGCAGCATTGAAACGCCCCTGATACACTGCAATGATGCAATTCGCCATTGAGAATTGTCATAGATTTGGATCGCCGGATTATCTGCCTGGCCAGAGTCTCATCCTCTGGCAACTCTCCCCGGTTCATGTACGCAAGATAGGGAACTGTCCAATCCGGTATAACATGCAGGGCTGCCACCAATTGAGCCTCCGGATCAGGAATAGCCAAATCCGCTTCACCTAGGAGCTTGGATGATGGATTGTGCAACACATCAAGAAAGACATTAGGCGGGACCGGTTTACGCTGAGAGCCCAACCGGCTTAAAGCGTCCGCCGCTTCATTTTTTCGACGATCCACGTGATCCACCTGATAACCCTTGAAGTGACCTGCAACAATATCCACCTCACGACAATATGCAGCCATGAGTGGGTCTTTAGAATCCCAAGTGCCAGACACCTGTTGAGCTATGAGGTCCGAGTCACCGAAGCACTTAACCCGACTTAGATTCATCTCCTTAGCCATCCGGAGACCATGGAGCAAGGCTTCATACTCAGCTGCATTATTAGTACAAGGGAACATTAAGCGAAGAACATAACAAAACTTATCACCTCGTGGGGAAGTTAACACGACTCCAGCCCCCGAGCCTTCCAATTGCCTGGATCCATCAAAATGGATAGTCCAATATGTGTGATCCGGTTTCTCCTCTGGTGCTTGCAACTCTGTCCAATCATTGATGAAATCAACAAGTGCTTGAGACTTCACCACCGTCCGGGGTACATCCTTCAATCCGTGCGGCCCAAGTTCTATAGCCCACTTGGCAATCCGGCCAGTCGCCTCCCGGTTCTGTATGATATCGCCCAAGGGAGATGAACTGACCACTGTGATAGGGTGCCCTTGGAAATATTGCTTCATCTTCCGGCTTTCCATGAAAATTCCATATACCAGCTTTTGCCAATGCGGATACCTTTGCTTGGATTCAATAAGCACCTCGCTGATATAGTAAACCGGTCGCTGAACCGGATATTCCTTGCCTGCCTCCTTGCGTTCTACCACAATAGCCATGCTAACTGCACGAGCATTGGCTGCTACGTATAACAATAACGGCTCCTTGTCGACCGGAGCGGCAAGAACGGGCGGATTGGCTAATTGCCGCTTCAAGTCCTCCAACGCCTCATCAGCAGCTGGACTCCAGATGAATTGATCTGTCTTTCTCAACATCTGGTATAAAGGGATGGCCTTCTCTCTGAGGCGGCTGATAAACCGGCTCAATGCGGCGATCCAACCTGCCAACCGCTGAACATCGTTGATACACTTCGGTTTAGCCAGGGAGGTAATGGTCGTAATCTTCTCCGGATTAGCCTCAATTCCTCTGTTGGACACAAGAAAGCCCAGTAACTTGCCTGCCGAAACACCAAAAACACATTTGGCAGGGTTAAGCATCATCTTGTAAACCCACAAGTTGTCAAAGGTTTCCTTTAAATCATCAACCAGCGTCTCCTTCTGCCTTGACTTGACTACAATATCATCCACATAGGCGTGCACATTGCGGCCGATCTGTTTATGCAGGCAATTCTGTACACACCTTTGATAAGTGGCTTGGGCGCTCTTGAGCCCAAAAGGCATAGATACATAGCAGAAGGCTCCAAAGGGAGTAATAAACGCCGTCTTCTCCTGGTCCTTAACCGCCATTTTGATCTGATGATACCCAGAATATGCATCCAAAAAACTCAAGCGCTCACAACCCGCCGTGGCATCAATAATCTGGTCAATGCGGGGGAGGGCAAAAGGATCCGCTGGACAAGCCTTGTTAAGATCCGTATAATCCACACACATACGCCAAGTGCCATTTTTCTTAAGAACCAACACCGGATTAGCAAGCCACTCTGGATGGAATACTTCAACGATAAAACCAGCTGCTAAGAGCCTGGCTACCTCCTCCCCAATAGCTTTGCGCCTCTCTTTGTTAAACCGGCGGAGAAATTGCTTTACCGGTTTATACTTAGGATCCACATTAAGAGTGTGCTCAGCGAGTTCCCTCGGTACACCTAGCATGTCAGAAGGCTTCCATGCAAAAATGTCCCGATTCTCACGGATGAACTCGACGAGCGCGCTTTCCTATTTAGGGTCCAAGTTAGCACTGACAGTGAACTGCTTGGATGAATCGCCAGGCACGAAATCAACAAGCTTAGTCTCAGCCGCTGATTTGAACTTTAGATCTGGATCATGCTCTGTCGTTGGTTTCTTCAAAGGGGTCATGTTCGCCGGATCAACATTGTCCTTATAATATTTTAACTCCTCCGTGGCACAAACCGACTCTGCATAGGCCGCATCACCTTCCTCACACTCCAAAGCAACTTTGCGGCTCCCATGAACCGTTATTGTCCCTTTGTGACCCGGCATCTTGAGCTGCAAATAAATGTAACAAGGCCATGCCATGAACTTGGCATAAGCCGACCGCCCAAACAAGGCGTGATACGGGCTCCGGATCTTCACGACCTCAAAGGCTAGTGTCTCGGATCGGGAATCGTACTCGTCCCCAAAAGCCACCTCCAGGGCTATCTTACCAACAGGATATGCTGATTTGCCAGGCACCACACCATGGAACACCGTATTAGACGGTCTGAGATCCGTGTCTGTTAGCCCCATGCGGCAGAATGTCTCATAGTAAAGGGTGTTAATACTGCTCCCTCCATCCATGAGTACCTTGGCGAATTTATAACCTCCCACCTGAGGGTCTACCACTAATGCCAACTGGCCCGGATTGTCAACCCGGGGGGGGGGGGGGTGATCCTCCCTGCTCCACACGATAGGCTGCTCCGACCAGCGTAAATAACGTGGTATGGTCGGTTCAACAGAGTTTACTGCGCGCTTATGAAGTTTCCGGTCGCGCTTATCCGAGCTAGTTGTGAAAACGTGATACTGTCCATTGTTCAACTGTTTTGGCTGGCTCTGATACCCCGATCGCTGCTGCTGCTGCTGTTGGTTGTAACCCCCTTGACCGTTCTGATTATCCTGGTCATTATTACCGCCCTGATTGAAACCTGAACCGGAAGCTCCATCGTGACCCGGCCCATGGAAACCGGATCCTGAGCCACCACCTGATCCACGGTCATACCGGAAGGCATTAGAATTTTTAAATTCCTGTATAATGAAACAATTCTTCCAAAGGTGGTTAGCCGGCGCCTCCTTCGTCCCGTGTTTTGGGCAAGGCTGATTCAGCAAATAGTTTAAACGATCCGGGTTAGGATTTGGAGCCCCATTACGATTCGCCGCTTTACCTCTGCGCCACTGACCCTTGTTCTGCGCATTAGTGTTAGCCACAAAGTCCAGGCTGCCATCCGCCTTACGCTTTCCTCCGTTTCCATGGCCCGTCGGTTTGTATTGATGCCCCTTAGAATTGCCATTCCTCTTTCCCTTCCCTGCTTCGTCATCGTCAGTCTCAGGATCCTTGGTACTATCAGAATCAGCATACTTCACTAAAGCGGCCATGAGAGTTCCCATATCATTACAGAACCGCTTCATACGCCCTAACTTTTGCTTTAGAGCCTTAAACCGGCAATTGCCCTCCAGGGTTAAGATCGCAGAGTCAGCATTGATCCTGTCCGACGAGTGCAAGACTTCAGACACGCGGCGTATCCAATGGGTTGTTGACTCTCCATCCTCCTGAACACAAGCCGCCAAGTCTACTATGGATTTAGGCTGCTTACATGTATCTTTGAAATTCTGGATAAACCGGGTCCGCAACTGGGCCCATGAACTGATAGAATTAGGCGGCAGGCTCTTCAACCAAGTACGGGCTGTGCCTTCAAGCATCATGGTGAAGTACTTTGCACATGCGGTCTCATCCACATCCAGCATCTCCATTGCCATCTCGTAACTCTCTACCCACGCTTCTGGAGATAAATCACTGGTGTAATTCGGTACCTTGCGCGGGCCCTTGAAATCCTTGGGCAGGCGTACATTGCGTAAAGCAGGGACTAAACAGGGTACTCCCAAGCTAGATGCAACCCCTGGCCCAACAAAGGTGGCTAGACGAACCGGTGTAAGCTGATCCGCCTCGTTTTGTGCTGCTAACTCAGCCTCCCTTCGTGCCCGGGCCCGGTCCACTACATCCTGAGCATTGTGAACACCACCGGCCGGGTTATTGCCACGGGCCGCTCCACGGCCCCGCGCATTGCTTGATATGGCTGGTTCATCCAGGCACCTACTATAGCTCCGGCTTGGACGGGGTGTTGAATGAATCCGATCGCGGCTGTATGAATATGCCTCCTGTTGAATCAAAGCGGTCCGGAGAAGCTCTTTAACCCGGCGCGTCTCTATTGCTTGCGGAGAGTCTCCTTCGACCGAGATAGCCTCTAATCGCGCAGCAGCTGCAACAAGATTGTCCATAGGATTAGAATAATGACCCAGAGGTGTCTGGACCGGCGGAGGAATCACAATGTTCTGCCGAGGGGGTTCCATCAGGCGGGGTTGGACCATCGCTCCTGGCCCTGGTGCCTCGACCCGGTTTACCTCCAGGTGCCCCGACGGATTACTGGTTCCCGCTCCCAGAGTGTGAAAGAGATTTCGAGGGTCGAACCCTAACGGCAGGCGTGATCTGTGCTTCCGCTTCAAGACTTCCTGTGATGCGTTCTGGTCGAGCATAAGTTTATAGGCCTGGGCATCCAAAGCGGCCCTCTCTGCGGCCATCCGGTCCTTCTCTGCTGCCAAGTCGGCTTTGGCTTGTGCGATCTGCTCTCTTACTTTTGCGATCTCTGCATCATGGGCCTCCTGATCCGCCGGATTGGCCTCTGCCATCAGTACAGCTAGTGCATCAAACAGGTCAGACAAAACTTGAACCGGCGGGCGCACAAGGCCTCCTGCCCCTGCTGCCGCCGCCGCTGCTGATCCGGAGAGCATTGCTGCTGCGGTCGAAGAGTGATTCGCCGCCTGTGTACCGGCCATGAATATTCCAACCCGGTTGATCTGCTCAGGGGGGTCCAGAATACTGTCGCCATCGGAACAGCCCCTAATCTGGTCGTCTTGCAACTGATACAATGATTTCGTCTCGCGGTTGAGGACTCTTCGCCAGAATAGACGACGGTCTTGCTACCATATTCTGACTCGTTCCCATGCTCTCCTTCGTGGATGACTCCCATGAAGGCACGCCTCACGGCCGGTTTAACCTGGGTAGATCTCGCACGCTGAGCCGTCTCGACAAGGTCGGTGCGGATGTCTGGCTCAGGCCCAGGCTCACCAATCTTGCCGATAAAAACGTGTATGCCACCAAAGGGGACCCGGTACCCGCACTCAATCGAGTCGGTTTCAGGACCCCATCCTGCATCGTCGATGTAGAGCTTGCCGCGACGACTTTTGGTCATCCGGCCCACAGCATAGCCTTCGAGTCCTTTGAGCTTGCCCTCCAAGATCATCAAACCATCGTGCGATAGCCCCACGGTGGGCGCCAACTATCGTGGATTTGTCACGGCAGATGTCCTCATGAAAGGACTTAGTCGTGGAGCCATCGCTACGGGTTAACTTGATGGGGTTAAAGAGGACACAAAGACACAAGGGTTTATACTAGTTCGGCCCCTTCAATGAAGGTAAAAGCCTACGTCTAGTTGTGATGGAATTGATGAGGTTTCGATGGCTAGGGAGCAAACAAGCTTCGCCTAGGCTCGAGTTGTTGTTGTCTGTCCCTGAACCGCCGTCGGGTCGTCCCCTTATATACACGGGTGACGCCCGTCGGTCCACAGAGTCCCACACCGGTTCATACTCGTATCCCGGTTGGTCTCTCTCTATTCCTAACTTACAATACAAGTTTACATACCAAGCCGGTTTACGGCTACAGGTTCTAAACCGACTACAGGCCTTGGGCCCTTATTTGCTTAATCACCCTTACATTACTAATGAAGTTAACCCGGCCTAGGTAGGCCGGTTCACGCCCAGTGGTAATATCCCCAACACCTACCAATGAATCTTGATCTCTAGCCTTCCCCAAGTTGCTTTCCACTCAAATCTTCTTTCCACCAGATCCAAATCCTATGAGAGAGAGTTGAGTGTTGGGGAGACTATCATTTGAAGCACAAGAGCAAGGAGTTCATCATCAACGCACCATTTGTTACTTCTTGGAGAGTGGTGTCTCCTAGATTGGCTAGGTGTCACTTGGGAGCCTCCGACAAGATTGTGGAGTTGAACCAAGGAGTTTGTAAGGGCAAGGAGATCGCCTACTTCATGAAGATCTACCACTAGTGAGGCAAGTCCTTCGTGGGCGACGGCCATGGTGGGATAGACAAGGTTGCTTCTTCGTGGACCCTTCTTGGGTGGAGCCCTCCGTGGACTCGCACAGCCATTACCCTTCGTGGGTTGAAGTCTCCATCAACGTGGATGTACGATAGAACCACCTATCGGAACCACGTCAAAAACATCCGTGTCTCCAACTGCGTTTGAATCCTCCAAACCCTTCCCTTTACTTTCTTGCAAGTTGTATGCTTTAATTTCCGCTGCCTATATACTCTTTGCATGCTTGCTTGATTTGTGTGATGATTGCTTGACTTTTCCAAAGATTTCTAAAATCTACCAAACTCTAAAACTGGGAAAAGGTTAAGTTTTTAATTGGTCAAGTAGTCTAATCACCCCCCCCCCTCTAGACATACTTCAAGGTCCTACAACTGGTATCAGAGCTTTGGTCTCCATTTGCTTTGATTTCCATAGCTTTTGGTGGCCATAGCCTTGGTTTCACAACCTAGGAGAGTATGGTGTCTAGCGAGGGAAATTATCACCGTAGAGGTCCTTACTTTGATGGAACTAATTTTGCTAGTTGGAAGCATAAGATGAAAATGCATATTCTTGGACATAACCCCGCCGTTTGGGCTATTATTTGTATTGGCTTGCAAGGTGAATTCTTTGATGGGAGAGAGACGAACCGTGAAGCTAATGCTGAAGAATTGAAGATGCTGCAATACAACGCTCGAGCTTGTGATATCACCTTCAACGGATTGTGCCCCAAAGAATTCAACAAAATCAGCCGTCTTGAGAATGCAAAGGAAATTTGGGACACTTTGGTTGATATGCATGAAGGTACCGACTCCGTCAAGGAATCCAAGTTGGATGTGCTCCAAAGTCAGCTTGACAAGTTCAAAATGAAGGATGGTGAAGGTATCGCTGAAATGTACTCTAGGCTTGCTCTTATCACAAATGAGATTGTCGGCTTAGGGAGTGAAGAGATGACCGACAGATTCATCATCAAGAAGATCCTAAGAGCATTGGATGGAAAATATGATACCATGTGCACATTAATTTAGATGATGCCCAATTACAAGAATCTCAAGCCAACGGAGGTCATTGGTAGAATTGTTGCTCATGAGATGTCACTCAAGGATAAGGATGAACTTCACAACAAGTCAAGTGGTGCTTACAAAGCCTCATGTTTAGCCCCCACATCATCAAGTGAGAAACAAACCTTCAATGAAGAATCAGCTTAATGGTGAAGAATTTCAACAAATTCTACAAGAGTAGAAGCAAAGAAAGAAGCTCTAAGTCAAGGTCCTACAATGACAAGAGATCTTCCAGTCGAGAGCGCAATTTCTACAATTGTGGGAGACCCGGACACTATTCCAATGAGTGTACGGCACCCTACAAAAGAAGAGAAGATTCTCCAAAGAGAAGAAGTAGAAGAGAAGAATCACCGCCAAGAGAGAGAAGGAGTAGAGATGATCGTTATGAACGAAGACCCTCACGGAGAAGCAAAGATTCGGAAAGGAAGGACAAGTTGTCGGAGTAATTGGACACGGATACCCCGAAGACGGCAAGACAATATTCCAAGACATCGGGGCTAGCAAAGCCCCTTAGTCCGACTCCCCGGCCGCCCAGGCCGACTACAGGCTGCGGACTGCACCACCAGGCCGACTCCACGCTGCCGACTGCACCACCAGGCCGACTACTGGCTACCGACTCCCCGACTGCCCAGGCCGACTGCTGGCTGCCGACTCCCCGGTCGCCCAAGCCGACTCC